>NW_026267344.1:143134-147064 GCF_000697945.3 Frankliniella occidentalis | reverse complement strand
GTAACATTTTAGATACAAATTTGCATCTGCTAGAGATGTGCTTAAGAACGCATCTCTCCTAGATACAAAATTGTCATTTCAACATTTAGAGTGTGAACCTGCGAGTCTGCAGAGCGACACACAGGGTGTCGTCGGTCGACGCTTGGGCTAGGGTGTGTTGGCGTTGGGGGTGCGGAGAGGGGTGGGGGGTGATGGGTGCCTGCTGACGCGATTGGGGGAGGGGGGTGTGAGGGCAGGAGAAAGGGGTATAGCCGACGACTCCGTCCGCGCTTCAGTGGTCTCTCCTCCCCTCACCACTTCCGCCAATCCCCGCCGCAGTTGTAGGCGTTAGACACCCTCCGGCCCCGGCCCGGCCCCGGCCCTGGGGGAGTTCAATTACTCGCGCTCCAACCCCTTTTTGTCGTGTTTTACCCCCTCCCTCCAATAAGACTACGACACTCGCAGTAATTCAAATCTCGGCGCGCCGGCCGCCATCCATTAGAAGTGTCCAATTAGCAGAGCGGGAGTGAGCGCGCGATTTATCCCGGGTAAAGGGATGGCGCGGGGGAGAGGAGGGGCGGGGGAGGGCGTCCTCGGGCTCCTTACAAAGTGAACGACTATGAGCAATCAACGGCAGCCGCATATAAGTCGCTAATTGGAAAAGACGGGCTGAATAGGAGGCCCTTCTGGGCGCTTTCCTGCGCAAGCCCCGACCGGAAGGAGGTTTTGTTGCGTCTTTGCTACATTTTTGGCAGCACATACGGGACTTGCTATCCTTTCGCTTTTGATGATGCAGTCTCTGCTGCTGCCAGCAGCTGTCCTTCTAAAAGCGGCCAGTGCCGGGTGCCGGCGGGGCGGGGCGGGGCGGGGCGGGCACAACAGTGGCAGCCGCCCGCTAACGGGGCAGTGATAAAAATGTAAACAAGTCGTCAGCGGGCCCCGCTCAGTCAGGGGCGGGGTGGGCCAGGGGAGGTGATCCGCACGTCGACTGTTCAACGCGCCCATGCGTCGGGTTTTAGTACTGATCGTTTCGGAACAGCAGTTTTCGCGTGCGTACGGCTGTGTTGGGGGCGCGGCAGCGCGGCAGGTGCGCGCGGGGCACAGCGGGCGTGGCGCCTGCTGCAGGCCAGGCTCGCTCTGCAGGCGACGAGGGAGGGCAGCGGGACACAGCAACAACAAAAACAAAAGCTCTCGACCGCTTTTCAGTCGTCGCTCTCGGCCCCCTTCCTCTAACCCCCCGTTATCTTGTTGAAAGGGGCGGCCCCCACCCCGTCCTCCACTCTCGCCGCTCTCCGGTGAGAAATGGCTTTTCGAATCGGCGGCGTTAATTCGACCTGGAATCCGAGAGTACTCTTCGGAGCGCTCCACTTTCGATCCAACTATCTGGGTACAGTGTCCACCGTCCACCCTCCTCTTCCCTCAATAGCCTAAACCTGCCCCCATTGGAATTGCCTCGGCCCAGACCTAGCGCCGCCGCCTGGCGCTTATGGAAATGAAAAGGGGTTTACCCGGCCCCTGCAGGCAGGTTTTGTCCGCCGCTGCCGACGCAGCGCTGCGCCGTGCGGAGACTGTTTTCGATCTGATTTCATGGAATGCAGGTGGATTGCGGGGGAGTAAGAGCTCCGCCATCGTCGGATTGTCTTTCCACCCCCGCCCCCTGCTCTTCACTTCACCTCTCCCGCTCTCTGGCGCACACGCGCTCGCTCTCTCTTTCTTCTTCCTCTCTGTCGTGCCAAAGTTTCATCAGAGTCCGGCAAATATTGACCGGGCGGCGGTTGCCTCAGTTTGTGGGGCGGCCGCCACCTATTACGTGGAGTCCCGTCCCGTCCCTATAAATCCGGCCAGGAGGAGGTATCCACGCGCGCGCGACTCTTCGCGTCCTCGCCGACCTCCTCGCGTCCTCGCCGACCTCCTCGCGGCGGCCTCCAAAGTCGTCCCCCGTCCCCCGCCCCGCATTATATGGACGAGTGCGGCGCGAAAGTTGCGCGCTTTCTGGGAAACATTGGGGGCGGCAGCGGCGGTAAAGAGAGATCTCAGCGGCGCTGACCACACCGAGGGGGGTTGGTTTTATGTACCTGCGCAGTCCAGACGGAGGGCGAAGCAGCGACGCAGACCGACATTGTCACAGGCGACGCCGAGCCCCGCCGCCCTCGCACGGCGGCCCCCTCGCCGACCTCGAGGCGCGAAGCAACCGTCTTGGGAAAGGCTCTAAACGGCTAATCCAGCAGTAAAGAAAACCTAAAAGAACACAAGATAAAGGATGTTGTTGCGGCAGAAAGAAAAAAAACTGGGTGCACTGTTACATGATGTATCCGTATAACATGAAAAATGTTTTCATCCACCCTGCACCCATGATCTTTGCATGAGCAATTCAAATACACAACTTGCATTTAATTTAAATCATAAAGAAATTCTTAAAACAAGCCTCAAAGGCCTATATCTAATGTTCTGAAATGTACGCAATCTATGTACAAAGAAAAATTTCACTCTTCTAACTGTCTCAAAATAGAAACCTCACTATATTTTAATCATAAGTGAAGTTCGGTTATTGCTCTATTTAAGTGAGTTTGTAAATGCACTCTCTACCCGCCTCGCTCCATTTGAGTATTAATTTACTATTTAAATGGGGATGGGTGCTAAAACTAACTGACGGTTAGAAAGGACCGTTTAACTGATTTTCCCCAATGGAACTGCAGTACACATCACACACAATAGCAACAGTCATTTGTATTCCAGAATAACTCACATCTAATAACAAGGTATTGGATAAGTAGCCTTTAACGGACACACTTTTATCAAAGACTTGATGCAACTGAGTTGTACTAAGGCCACACAGACACACGAGCCACACACATGTCTAGTGTTCAAAGGTGCAGCCTTATAGGTAATAAAAACTTACATTACCACAGGATCGACAAGGGTTTGCCACGGGAGAGGTACGGTAGCTAACCACAAAGGCTGATGCGGTAAAAGCAGCCCAAAACCATTGGCAACTGAAAGACGATGCAAGCTACAGCGGTTGATACAGCAAAATACGTACGAGATGATTTTCCGGGAACAACTTCAACTGCCATTGAAGTGTTCCGTAGCGAAATTGTATTTAAAATTTGACAATAAACATGGACAAACACTGTACCGACGCCATATTGCACTCCACTCGCGACGCGCAAACGACGAACGAACGACTGCTCGAGCGAGCCGGGGATACAAGTGGCGCGCTCTTACGGAGTAACTTTGAAGTTTTGGACGTTTTGGCATTCCCTCCGTAGTCACAACTTCTGGCGTTGGTTCGCCGTGTGTTGTACCGGGGGTTGATTACTGTTGTAGAGTGTCAGAGCAGATGAAAAATCTAAAAATATTATATTATCCTGCCGTGTTTGCCTACAGTGCGGATATGCGTTGAAAAGCGGATAGACTGACAAAGGTGTCTTTGCTGTGACTTTTCGAAGAAAATTTAGGTAGAATGCGAAAGCGAAAGATCTGAGAGTTCCGCTACCTTGTTACTAGAAACCGTAAAAAATCTCCTGAGCCCAAAGGAACGGATGAATCGAGACAAAATCGGAAAGTAATCGATTGTCGGGCTAGAGTGCGCATTTCTGACCCACGACCCACGTCGTAGCTGCTGTGCACGAATACCCCCACGACCGGGCGTGAGCCGATTGAAGGAAGTGGACTGGACTGGACAGGCCGACAGCAGGAAGGGACGCCAGAGCAGAGGGGCGCGCGGAAACACGTGACGCATTGTCGTGTCCGCCGTCGCTGGTCGGATTGAGCCAAGACCGAGCCGGGCCTTCCTTATATTGCAGCGCCTTGGGACGCTCCCCTCGCAGTGGCAGCAGCAGCAGCAACCGCCGCCGCCGCGCCGATACTTTGGGCGACCTCCTCAGCTCGTAAATCTCCGCTCGCGGCAGAGATCCCCGCTCCGCGATTACCCCGCGTGGGCCCGCCCCT
>NW_026267344.1:137883-143084 GCF_000697945.3 Frankliniella occidentalis | reverse complement strand
AAACGGTGAGAGATAGAGCAAAACGGACGAAATTTTCGCCCGAAGGGTTCTACTTTGACGAGTTACCCCTAAGGAGCTCATAAAAAATATTTTTTTTTCTGACTTTTTTGACCTACCCCCTTTTCTTTGATACCCCCTTTCAGCCAGCCCCTTAGGGTTGATTGCCAGGATTTGCCGTAGGCGTTTCGTTTTCTAGGAGTGAACCTTAAGATACCCTGAAAATTTGAAGTCTCTAGCACATCTCCTTCTAGTGGAACAGACAGACAGACAGACAGACAGACACACAGACAGACAGACACACAGACAGACACGAGGTCGTTTGCATAAGCCCGCTGGATAGCTTTTTCAAAGCAGAAGGGCGGGCTAAAAACTGAGAAAATGAGTGCGACGGACAAGTTGCCGTCGTTTTGCTCATGAGTAGGCTGGCCGAGGTAGAATGATTGCTGGGGCTCCGGGTCAAATAACTTAAGTAATGTAGTGAGACGGTAAACGAGAACAAGGAGAAAATTGGTGAAAACGGTCGACGCGGCATCAATAAGGCACACGCCATAAGATACTCGGAGGTACCACTATGAACACGTCAAAAAGGGTAAGAGAAAATTGCAAAACGTGGCACAAAACGAGAAATAAAAGCGGCGCCGGAGCAAGGTCCGCAAATTAAATCCTTGCCTCGCTGCGATATTTCTCTCGCTCCTGCTTGCGCAGCTTGCGCACCTGTTGCGGGAGAGGCGTCGAGGCGTGCGGCCCGGCGGGGAAAAAGCCTCGGAAACAACCGCCAAAAAAAATAAGGCGAAAGATTCCGTCCGATCTCGCTGCTGCACGGCCTTTGGCTACAGATATTCTTTAGTGGCGCATTCAGTGGCGGATTAAGGTCCGGCTGACAGGGGGGTCGATGCACTGTCGGTTAGACTGGCACTTAAAAATCACTTTTTAGATTTTTAAAGGTCCTAGGGTCAGACTTTGTTTCTTTCGATGAGAAAAAAAATCTATTTTTTTAGAGACCGATCGGACACGTTTTAGTGGTGCCGCAACGGCCCCAAAGTTGATTTATTTTAAATAACGACACTAAGTCACATAAACGTTAATAACTACCCTCCCCGATGTCCGATCGACGTCCGATTTTGACCAAAAGTAGAGTATTATATAGGGCAACTTTCGTGCAAAGCCACCCCGCTGTAGCTCAAATACTTTCGGAGTTATGGCCGTTGAAAGATTTTGGTCATTTTTAGTAACTTTGGGGAAATGACCAAATTTCACGAAAAAGGACTTTGACCGTCGTCTTTTGCTCTTAAAAATCAGCCACTGGTTCCCTAGCGGTAAAATTGTGTTCTGAATCCGAATCCGTCGAGAGATTTGACGGATTACATCGTCTTGTTGCCATTCTGGAAAAACAGTCCTCCATAAGCCCCTAATAAAATGAAAGTTATTGTGTTATTTTTTGTGCTGACGAAAAACAGAGGAATTCGCGGCGAATCGGTGGTTGACCGTCGCAGAGTTTTGAAATGTTCCATTATACGACGTGCATTATGCTCCGGGTGACCCTCCAGATTGCTGTTGACATTCGGATCCAGACGGCCGCAGCCGCAGCCGACGGTCGCCGTCGTGCTGGCCTGTCGGCAGGACTCGGGAGGACCACTCTCCGGCGGCCCTTTTCCGATCGCAATGTTTGAAAAATCATTGACTTGCCGATGAGCCGAATATCCCGAGCGAAAACCCCGCCTCGAGGGTGACCTCCGGGGCTGCTGGGCTGGGTGGCCGGACGGCGGGATAGCCGCACCCGGGCCGGGCGCGGTCTGGTTTGATCTGATTGTCGAGTCGACCGTGGCGGTCCTGCGGCCCTTGCGCTCGCGGTCAGCCCCCCCCCCCCCTCCCCGGGCATCCCCACACCCGTCGAATTTACCTATGAGAAACCCCTCAGAACGTCATGGAAAGCCCAAACCACAGTGCCACTTTCGCGCCCCAGCTTATCACTGCAGAAAACAGAGAAACAAAACATTATGTTGGGCTTTCAACGCGGAGCAGACGTGTGCCGTGCAGAGAGTCCCAGCTGTGATGCCACCCCGAGGCCCGAGGTGCGGCGCGTATGGGGCGCACGGCTGCACCGGACGGGGGAGGGCGCGGCGGGGCGCAGAGGGGCGGGGGCGGGAGCGCCAGGCATTTCTGCAGCCCAGGGGCACAGCCTGCCCGCCGCCGCGCCCCGCCGCGCCCCGTCTACCCCACCCACCCAACCTGCCGAGCTCTGGCCACGGCCCCCGACCACCCCGACGTGAGATAATCTTATTGCGCTGGGAGGGGCCGGCGGGCGGGCGGGGCAGCGGGAGTGAGCAGCTCCGGGATGACAATCAGCTTCACGCCCGCACCGCACCGCCCGTGCGCGCGCCCACACGCACACGCCACGCCCGCGCTCACGGGCCTAGAGGTACAAAGAGCATGCCGGATGGAAGGAAGGCCGGGGGAGGAGGCAGAAAGGAGAGGGCGAGCGGCAGCAGCAGGCTCTCTACATACGAAAACTCGCTAGCAACGCTCGCGCCCGCCCGCCACTCCCCGCCGCCAGCCTCGCAGCAGCGAGCGGCCACAATCACAACCCAGTTTGGCACGCAGGCCCAGAGGTAACGAGGTGCCCGACCCCGGCCCGGCGGTGAACCCGAAGCGTACCGGAGGTGTACCCGAGGTGTACCCGAGGTGTACACGAGGCGTACACGAGGTGTACCCGCCCCGGTACACACCGCCGCCCAACTCCGCTCAGCTTATTCACTCGCGAGAGAGGAATGAGAAAGAATTGTGTTTTGGCGCGCGAGTCTTTCTCTCCCACTCCCTCCCGTGACGAGGGCAGTTCCCAGTTCTTCCTGTTTCTCCCCTTGTTCCCCGGCAGCCTCGCGCGCGCGCTCCCACGCTGTTGCGGTGGCATGTCACCCTCGCGAGCGGCGGGAAAAATACAAAACAATAACGGGCAGAAAACAAACAGGACGGAAACACAACGCCACTGTCGCGCGACAAACCGGGCGGAACGAGGTGCGCGGCGCGGACGACCTTTTCACTTCTGAGCGCGCGAGAGAAAGAGAGGGAGGAGGAGGGGGAGAGGGACGATTCGGAGGACGAAGCGGCCTTTGGTTTGATTGAATCCCTTCCTCTATCGTCCAGGAGGCGGTAGCCTCAATGGAGCGATATTCCTGATATAGTATATTATTCTCCAGGAGTTCGCCCTCGACCCCGCCACCCGCTACGCCAAGCCGGCCCGGCCGGTGGTGAGGCAGAAGGTCGCCAGGGTCGCCCGGGTGGCGCGGCATCCGCTTCCCGGCCCATTCCGAAGCAGGCGAGCAGGCAGGGACTGGGGCCCGGCCCCCGCCACTCCGCCCCACGGCAGGCCCCGGGGCCTGGGGCTGGGCCGGGCCTTACACCACGTTGGACGAGTGTCTCCGGTCCATCCATCTCCTTGCCTTTGTACCTCCAGGACACGCCCCTACTGCCCCTACCCCCGTACCTCCAGGACACGCCCCTACTGCCCCTACCCCCTCCCCCACTTCCTTCGGCCCTCGCCCACTTTTACGTGCGCCCCCGGCCCCTCTCCCCACCCCTCTGCGACTGATGCGGTATTTTGCCGGGGCGTCGTAAACGCGGCCGGCTCCATCCACGGTGTGTCAAAACCTCCGCGTCGCAGTGCCCCAACCGCATCCCCATGCCACGACCCGACCGTCTAGAGTGAATTTTATCTGTCTGCCTCCCCTCCACTCCTCCTTCCCTTCTTCCTCTCCGTCTCAACCCACCATAGGCCCCTTTTTATTTACCGACTACCGCTGACCCCTCCCCTCCCCTCCTCGCCAGAAACAGAGCCAGCAGCCTTATCGAACACAAACATTTTTTCCCCTATAGCGAGCAGCTCCCCTACTAAGGCCTCTCCCTCCCCTGCGGCGACGGTGGCGGCCTGACGTTAAGTGCAGGGCGTTTTCCTTATTGGCAGCGCGGAGCGGTGGCGGCACGACACTCCCGCCCCCAGTGCCGCCGCATCCCCGCGCCGCCCCCGTGCCGCCCCCGCGTGCCGGGCCACAAGATCACTGCAGCAGCCCCGCTTCTACTCGCGCCCCGCCTCGAATAACCCTTATCGTCTACGGTCAGCAGAATGGCCTCGACCCTTGTTGTACAGTGCCCTACTTTTTCCTTGCCCCACAGCGAACTTTCAAAAGAACCTGCACACTTTTCGAGGCGTGCAAACAGTGAACCCCGCGAGCTGCTTAACCCATATATGTATGAAGGGGTTCAGTTAGTATAGCGATCCATTCCTGCTGTGCACAGCCGGAAGCAGCGCAATAATTGTAGAAATAGGGGAAAGGGAGTGAAGCGCGCGACCGGCGGAGCGTAGCGGAGCGTGGCCACTCGAGGGCAGCTGCTGCGGTTGCGTCCCCGACGGCACCGCGTCCCACCGACCGCCGCTCCCCTCTCCGCCCTGCTCCGGAGGGGCGTCCCAGAGCGGCTCCCTGCCAGCGCCCGCTTGCGCCCGCTTCGGCCCGCTTGCGCCCGCTTGCGCCGCGCAGTCTCGCGCGCTCAGCAACGCCGCCGGCTGTGTCCGAGCCGATGCCCTCCTTTTAGGAGTCGCGCGGCCGGAGCGGATCACGAAATGTGAAAGCAATTTGGTGCAGCCCCGGGGGCGTGCGGGGCGCAGCAGCGGCAGCCGAGGCGGCAGCGCATGCGTGTCCCGGAATAAAGGGACCGGGGGGCGGATTGAAGGCGAGTCAAAGAGGCGGTTCTCTGCGTGCGCGATGGGAAAAGTCGCGAGAGTCATTTTAAGACGTTTTCCGGCGAGAAGACAAGCGGGACGCGGCGGGAGCGCGCGGAGGCCACCCGCTGCCGCCGGCGCCGCGAAAGAAAGAAATAAGGGAAGGATTCGTACGTCAGTCGCAGGCAGGCAGGGCCCGGGTCGAGCCGCTGCTCGCGCGAACCCCTTAGTTCGAATTTCAGTGAGAGCGAGAGCGAGCAGCAGTGGCAGTCGCTAAATAAGGTTTCCAGGGCAAAGGGTTTTTATTCGCCGCTCCGCTCCCCCGCCGTGACTGCCGCCGCCGCCGCCACTGCTGCTTGCCGGGTTGCCGGTATTGCCCCAATCATCGTCCCTCTTTGCTCTCATTCAAGTACTAATTTAAATTAGCCCGCCAGTCCGCGCGCGTGGAGAGGAGCCGGGGCGGGCGTTCGTGCGCGGCATGAGTTCGCGA
>NW_026267344.1:100490-131884 GCF_000697945.3 Frankliniella occidentalis | reverse complement strand
GCCCACCGCCCAGCCCGCCCAGCTCCCGCCGCCGCCAGCCAAGCGTGGCCGGTCTGATACGGGTATTATTTCGGGGATGCTTGGTACCGCCGGGTACCGCACCCACGGGTACCCTACGCCTGAATGATGACGGGGTGATAACGAGTCTAATAATTGTTCCTCCAGCCGAGTGCGTCCCGGCCCGCTCGGCTCGCGCTCGGCTCGCGCTCGGCTCCCGCTCGCCCAGCCCCGGGCCCAGGTGGGCGGAGGTCCCCGCTGCCGCCAGTGTCAGGTGGACGCGGGGGTAATTAATAGCGGCCATACATTGCGGCACAGCAGGCGTCAAGCGGATCAAGCGGCTCATTTGCAGGGAGGGACCTGCACTGCGTGGGACACAAGCGCGCGAGTGCCTGCGGTGTATAAAATTTCGGTGTGGCAAAAAAACGCGTGTTTTGTGCCTTGTTCTATAAATCTCATATCACCTGCTGGCCCCACTCTGGCATAGGTAATCCACACACACACACACACATTATTACACAAACTAGTTCTTCGCAAGCCTGCAAAGAGAACAAATAGTGTGAAGGATACTGATATACTGACATCTTGCAAACATAACATACACTCAAAATTATAATTGTGAAACATATTGCAAAATTAGGAAGACATTTTCAGCAGTGTTCCATTTTCGTTTCGTGTGGACCAAACGCATCGCGGCGCGGCCACACATGTGCCATGGGTGCACATTCTAGTGAAGTGAAGGCACACAACGACCAGGGGAGGGTCGGAAAGAGGAGCATCGAAGGGGAGGGGTGCGCAGCAATGCCTGCCGCCGCAGGCGCAGGCCAGAGAGCGTGCTGCTTCTGTTGCCGCTGCTGCTGCTTTGATGCATTTTGTTGCATTTATATATTTTTTTATTCAAACAAAATAATAAAAATAACAACCAACTGCAGCGTGATAACGTCACAGAGCAGGCAAGGCCGCAGGCGACACAAAAGAAAAAGGAAGAAAATAATGAATCGTACCATGAGTGTCGCATCGGCCAGTTATGGGACCGAACTAGAACCCAAGCGCGATTCTGAGAACAGCTCACAATTTCACCGAAAAGCACATACTTCACTGAGAGCAGTACTCGCACTGGGTCGCAAACTCGTCGCTAGCGGCGAGGCGCGCACCGGCTACTGTTGATCGTACGCGTTTGCAAAGACCGTAGATTTATAATGACACAATATGAAAGTAGTAAGCAAGTAAAGTCCAGCATCACTCAACGAATCGCCCCACTCGGCTAGGTGGGATAGAAAATCAAGGAGTGGCTCGCGAGCTACGAGTTTGCGACCCCGCCCTGCACTATTTGCCAAGAAAAGCGAGATATTAATTTTTGTTAAAGAACAACTTTTATTCTCTCACACTAAATTAATTAATGGCGTGTTCCATGCCTCCCTTGTTTCTTTGTTGTTGTTTTTTTCACTACCATAAAGGGTTTGGTGCCGCGGCCGCCACGCGGCGCTATACGCGCGCTCGGATAAGCCCGACAGCACCCGACAGCCCGCCCGGGTCTCTTTACGGCCTCCGCAGCAGCCGGACTCGCGCGCGCAGGCCACAGGCCACAGGCCCGGGGCCCGGGCCCGGCCGTTACAGACATTGGCGAACTGGGCCACGAGCGCTGCCGAGCGGAGCCAGCTCTGATCAACTGCACTGCACACGGCACCTGCTGGCTGCGGTCGCCCGCCCCGGAGCCCGGAGCTTTAGGGCTCGCTAGCCGCACCGACCATTCGACGCAATCCACCCTTACTTCTCCCTGCAGCACGCGATGCACCAGGCTCGCCGAGGAGTCTTTGCAACAGGCAACGGAGCATGTCGCGACCACCTCCCTCCCCCCTCCTCACACCATGGAACCCAGCAAAGAATCCGCAAAGAATATGCCATAAGTGGGAAAAACACGGTGGATAATCTCGTTTATTCGCTCGGCTTCGCTTCCCCTTAGCGCGCCGGGCCGATTCCAAAGGGCGATACGGCTGCGTAGTGCGTCTCGTCTCGTCTCGCCTCGGGTGGGAGGGGGTGACGCCTCTTGGCTCGGGCCGCCCGTCCCCTCCCCGTCGGCAACCTGATCAGGAGACGTGGGACGTGGGGCTCCAGCGCGCTCCTCCGAGCTCCTTCCGCTCTCAATATCACGGGTAGTGGCCGGGCGCGGCGCAGTCGGGAGGAAAACAAGAGACAGGGACAATGACCTCCCCTCAGATCACTGCCCAGCCACCCGCCACAACGCGTAACAAGTATTTGTGGCTGCCTACAACAATTTCTTTTGTATTACCATTTTTTGTTTGTTTGCCGGGACGTCTTTTTTTTGTGTATTCAAAACCCCAACCCCATCGCCCGTCTCGCCTGTTTGTTGCAGCTGCTGGTTGCTGTGCAGGGCGACCCGGGTGACCTCCGCCGCCACTCGCCGCCGACATGGAGTCGTACAACTGCTCCACCAACATCACCTACACCGCCGAGTGGCCCGACGGCCCGCTGGAGGCCGACGAGCACTTCCTGCGCGGCACCCGCTTCCTCATCCAGGTCTGTCATCACACTGGAAATCCAGGCGTTACGAATGTCGCTCACCTGCAGGCAGGGGCAGGTGTGAGACAGAATATTCACAAACTCGTTGCATGAAAAGAAAGTCATTTACCCCGTTCCCAAGGATGTTATGCATTGATCATGACCATGGTCATGGTCATTACCATTCACAACATTCAAGTGGTGTAAAAATTCTATCGCACACCTGGATTTCCAGAGAACACAATGTACCTGAATGGAAGAGAGTTTGTGCAACTGACTTGTGGGTCGCAGCGCGTGCTGGTGCCCGTGGTGGTCGTGGTCGGGCTGGTGGGCAACGCGGCCACCATCGTGGTGCTGACGCGGCGCCGCATGCGCTCCTCGACCAACGTGTACCTGACGGCGCTGGCCGCGTCGGACCTGCTGTACCTGACCGCCATCTTCCTGCTGTCGCTGCGGCACTACCCGGGGATCGGCTCCATGGACACCAGCTACTTCTTCTACTGGCGGCTGCACCGCTTCGTCCTGTGGCTGGCCGACTCCATGAGTGAGTGTCCACGACTCGAAACAGATGTTCTGTCAGTTCAAATGTGTGCATTGTACACACTTTAAAAGATGTGTACATGGGCATGTTCACATTATTAAAAGCAAACATGCCATGTACACTTTATTCAAAGTGTACAATGTACACATTTGGATTGAACAGAGTGACTGTGGACATAAACATGCACACGTGGCATCCTGAAACAACTTCTCATGTTTTGTCCCCGCAGCGGCCACGTCCATCTGGCTGACGGTTGCCTTCACGGTGGAGCGGTACATCGCAGTCTGTCACCCCATGCGCGGCCGCCTGCTGTGCACCGAGTACCGCGCCCGCCTCGCCGTCCTCGTGGTGTGGTCCTTCTGCGTGTTCGCCACCGCCAGCGTGCCCTGGGAGTCGTACGTGGTCTGGCACCGCGACCACGCCGGCCGCGAGTGCGTGCGCGAGTGCGAGAGGTGAGGGGATTCACTTTGTGTGGGGAAGGCAACGGACACTGTACAGAAATCCATGGTAAAGAACGGACTCGCTGCGGAAAACTTGACCTCCCTGCTGTGTTTTGTTCCAAACAAGATGCAATAAACAACAAAACACCTGTGCTCCCGTGGGAAATTTGCCTTCATCATCTGGCAACACTAGTTGCAAGGTTTCTCGCAGAATTATTTTCTGTCAAAGTTAGCAGGGGCGTGTGTGAAGGCGCCCGTAACTTTAAATGAAAAACTGAAATAATTTACTGTGCACAAAAGGTCCTTGTGCGCCCATCCCGACGCACGGAACCGTCGCGCTCCGTTTACGATGGCTGCGGCTCGGATCCAAGCCTTTCCATTTTATCCAGCGGCATGGCACTCTACCGCTCCGACATCCGCCCGCCCACGGGTCCACGACCACGGCCGAGGGAGGACAAACAGCTGTTGACGCGTTAAAAGCCTGGGGTCTGGCGCCTCGGAAGGCAGCGCGCCTCCGCATCGCACCTGGGGGGTGGGGGGAGGGCTGCGTGCGAGAGCTACTTGGATACACAGCCACGGAAGCACGCTCACAATAACTTGGCACGCGCCCCCGGCACTCTCAAGCGACACGAACCCGTTTTTTTTTTATTTGTCGCAGTTGGCTGGGCGCAAACGAGGTCTACATAAGCATCTACTCGTGGTTCTCGGCGCTCCTGTTCATGGCCCTGCCGCTGTTGATGCTGGCCGTCTTCAACTGCTTCCTCATCAACGCCGTGCGGCAGAGCCGGCGAGCGCGACGCTCCATGACGCAGGTACGTATTGCGGCCGCGGCCCGGAGAGTGGAGCGCCCGCCAGAGTCCGGGTAGGCAGGCCCGCCGCGCGCGCGTGCGCTGGAGCCAGGATAGTTGCCTACCTGGCAGCCCTTCGGGTTTTTTTTTAAAGTAAGGCGCCGCATAAGCCCTCTAGCTGGCGGGCATCGGATGCCTACTTGGCGTCCGTCAGCGAATAGGAGTGAGAGGAAGCTATGGTTCGGAGCGAGCTTCTCACTCCCACCACCGCTTTCGGACCAGATACCACGAGCGAGCATCGCGGATCGGATACCCGTTTGGTCCGAAAATGACAGGAGAGTGAGGTGCTCGAACCGGAACGTTGCTCTCTTTCACTCCCACCTCTTGTTTTCCTTCCAAACGAGTATTTGTGGGGCTCTGTATCGTACGCCATCCGGTGTTCGCGCCCGCGGCAGAGCTCTGGAGCGCCCGTCAGAGCTGGGGTAGGCAGGCCCGCCGCGCGCGCGTGCGCTGGAGCCCAGAAAGTTGCCTACCCTGTAGGCGGTGAGGCCCGGAGTGGAGCGCCCGCCAGAGTCCGGGTAGGCAAGCCCGCCGCGCGCGCGTGCGTTGGAGCCCCGAGGGTTGCCTACCTCGCAGGCGGTGAGGCCCGCCGAGTCCCTCAGTACCTGTTGCAGGTCAAACCTAAACCTCCCTGCTGCGCTATCGCAGTGCGCGCGCTCCCTGGCATTCCGTCCGTATGTAACAAGAAACGCATTACACTCACCCGGAATTCTCTCGTGTCCGACAGAACGAGCCCAACTCGGTGTCACAGCACCAGAGGCAGGAGAACCGCATCACCATCACCCTCATTGGCGTCGTCATCCTGTTCCTTGTCTGCCAAACGCCCTCCGCAGCCCTCCTCGTGTACAAGAGCTTTGTGGACGAAACAAAAGTACACCGAAGTCTGGGCAACATCTGCAACTTCCTGGTGGCTGTTAACGCTGCCTCCAACTTCCTGCTGTACTGCGCGCTGTCAGACAAGTACCGGCGCACCTTCCTCGTGACCTTCGTGCCCTGGTGAGTCTCGGTGGGGAGAGGGGTCCCCGAGAGTGACCCTGGTGGCGAGAGAGACCGCTCTATCACAAACCGATGCATCGCTTTATTCTAACTTGAAACAAGTAGGAGAGCTTGCGTCGATACTCCATGCACGAGCGACCACTGTCACCCTCAGCTGCGCAAGTGGGCGCTCCGGCGTGGGGTATCGACGCGGCGGTACACGACTCAGACAAGAGACATTTCTGACATTTGTAATTGTGAGGCAAGACTGTTGTACTTTGGGTAAAATACAACACATTTTGTCTTACTTTGGCTAATGTGAGATTGTCTTTCTTTCCATTGAACGATGCAAAGCATCTCCGGTCACTCCGGTTGACCCAATACACACAAGTAAGCACAAACTAACCTGAGGAGGGTTGAGCATCCCTCTCCCCATCTCTCTCTCTCTGGTCGAACTGACGGCGCTCTCTGCTCCGCCCCGCAGGTGCTACAAGGCGCAGTCTACGGCGCTGCAGCGCACCGGCTCCATGTACTCGACGCACTCGGACTTCACCAGGACGACTCGCTCCAGGGTGGGCAGTGTGTACCTGCAAGTGCCCAAGGACCGCAGCAACGGCGCGGGTGGGAACCGCCTGCAGCGGACGGCCTCGGGGTACTCGTCGCAAAGCGTGGGCGGCGTCCTGGGCGGCGCCAACCGCAACCAAAAGGATAGACCGTCCCCGAATCGTCTCGCCCCGCCCTCCGCAGCAAACGGCAACGGGTTCGACGGTCACGACTGAGTGTCGCGCGACCGGCAGCAGCTTGCGCGTGGAGCGGAATGGACACGGGCAGCAGTGTGGGAGTGTGGGGCAGTGCGGCCGCCGGACACGGGTGCTGCTGGCAGAGCAGTCAGTGACAGGGTGTTCGGGAGGTGACAAGGCATCAAGACTAAAGGATGTACGACGCATGCAGGAGCTGCGTGCACCTACCTCTCCACCACAACTATACGTGACAGGGGACCGAGTGAACTATGCTAGATGCTAAGCAGTCCACCTTTCTTTGCCTTCATTATTGTTTAAGCTACTGTGAGAACGAGGAGTGATTGAAGAGACATTTGTTAGGATGTGGAGCTTCTCCACGACTACTCAGAATGATCAAATTTTCTAGTCAAGAGCTGTGCTCTGCGTAATGTATATGTTACAAATCATCATCATTGTAAATTATATCGTTATATCATTTATCATAAACATACCAAGTCCAATTATGCTTCTAATTTGCTGTGAATGTACTGGGATGTTTTTGAGAACAATCTAAGTCTTAGTTCATCTTCAGTAATCTGCTTTGTCAGGAAGATTGATGTGCACTGATGCATCTCCGACAGTGCAGGTTGAACCAACTGTTCTTCTCTGCACACATATCAAACAAATTTGTATATAATAAAATAAAAGACAGCAGGGGTGACTTATATCTGCAGCAAAGATACTTTACATCATCTTTTATTATGCAACATATCCTAAAACATATTTCACAAAAACATAAAAGGACAACAAATAAAATGGCTGCCTAACCAAAACAGCCTTTAAAACAATCATACTTTGAGTGGAAAGTTGTATCACTAACATAAAAGCACTGGGCATAAATGTCTTGAACTATTTACAAGATAGAGGTACAGTATCACAAGTCTCATTGAGTACAAGGCTTAGGCCTTTGCATCCGAGAAACGCTTGGAGACATCTTTCCAGTTAACAACATCAAAAATAGCCTTTACATAGTCGGCTCGCACATTTTTGTACTGTAGGTAGTATGCATGCTCCCACACATCAATACCCAGCAATGGGATGAGGCCTGAAAAAGATTAAAACCAACCTATTAATATCCAATACAAAAAGGATCATAATTTGAAAATAGATAATATTTCCCTCAGGACTCTGTTGGCCTCGGGCTCAACAAAGCCACCCAGGTTGACGTCACTTTGATTTAAAAAACCAATATGCGAGCAAGGATGAAAAATTGGATCATCATTGGGAAGAGGCTAAAAAACCCGATTCAAAATAGATGTGTAAAAGTATGTCTCACCAGTAGTTCCTTGCAGGGGATCCTGATTGGCACAAGTTGCTATTTGAAGAGATTTGCTAGTCTTATCATAGCCAAGCCATGCCCATCCAGAACCTTGAACACCTACAGCCTTAGTTGAAAACTCATTTTTAAAGCTCTCAAAACTTCCAAAGCGCAATTTTAAAGCGTCTTCAAGAGTACCTACGTTGAACACAATGTTAAGTACATAAGTTCAGGTGATGGAGACAAAAGAGGCGAATGATCCATAGGGACGACCTACTGTCTGGTTTTGTTGTTTCAGGAGTAAGGTTCTGCCAGAAGATAGAATGATTGATGTGGCCACCTCCGTTAAACTTCAAGGCAGGCTGAAGTTCAATTTGTGCAGACACATCATCTGCAGGGATTAATTAAACCAATCATTAAATATAATCCAGTGATTGAGAGGACACAGTAAATAAATAAAAATACATACTTCTACTGATGGCAGCTTGAAGCTTTTCCAGTGTAGCATTATAATTGGTTACATAGGCAGCATGATGTTTTTGATGATGTAGAGTCATGATATCGCGAGAAATAACTGGCTCCAAGGCACTGTACTCAAAAGGAAGATCAGGAAGAGTACTCTTTTGTGCACATTGGGGAGCTGTTCCCATGAGCATGTAAGCATTGCGCCTGAAAGAATATTGTTGAAATAGTTACAAGATAAAAACTAACAACTTAGCAAAGGTAAAATGTAGAATATGATAGATCCCTCAGAACCCTGTCAGCCTCGGGCTAAACAGAGCCGGCCAGTTTAACGTCACTTTGATTCAATGAATCAATATGCGAGCAAGGATGAAAGACTGCATCATCATAGGGAACCACAAAAAGATTCAAAGACACTTCATCAAGTAATATACTGATAGATTCCTCAGGACCCCAACAGCCTCGAGCTAACAGAGCCGGCCAGATTTACGTCACTTTGGTTCATTGAACCAATAAGCGAGCAAGGATGAAAGGTATAATCATCATAGGAAACTATAGACACGACTCCAAAGCAATTTCTCGTGAACTTATACCAGTGTGACAAAACATCGAGACATCCCTTCAGGACTCATCAGCCTCAGGCTAGCAGAGCCGGCCAGGTTAACGTCACTTTGGTCCATAGAACCAATATGCGAGCAAGGATGAAAGACTTGATCATCATGAGGAGTCACAATGAAATGTCACAGGAAAATTCTCTACACGCAGGAATGTCTGCCGGCCTAACCCGGACTTTTTCTGGGGTGGCGGCAGCACAGAACAGGATAGTAAAGGCATCGTAACCTTTCTTAGATAAAACAAATTCCAAAAATAAAAATATAAAGCGAATAACGGTCGAGCTGAGCAAATTTGGTGCACATCACAAACCGTCAACCGTCTAAAAGGTGTCTAGCCTATCTACTTGATTATGGCACCCTTACCTCACAACAGAGAACGCAGCATTTCGAAGGGACAGCATTTTAGAGGATTTTATCTATCGAAACGAAAAGAAAGACAGTAAGTTAAAACTGGTCAAAACAACGAACAAAGCACTAGCACGAAGTGGGTAGAGCTTAGTTTTTGCAAGCTAAGACTTATCAAAAATTCGGTATATATACCTTCCTGGGGCTGGGGCAAAGGACGTCTCGATAACAGACAAATTCGAAATTGACCGTTAGTTCTGCTAGGTATGAAAAATTACTGATGGGATCGAGATCACGGGAGATTTTGTTGTTATGACGTCAAACCGGTCTGGTTTTGATTCCTCCCCCGAGACAGTTTGTGTTTAAAAGTGGCTGAGTAGTGCAGCGCGTGGTCGTAGAGGTTATCAAGAAAACAAACATTCACATGTGTCTTTTCAGTGTTCAACAATGAGAAAATAGTAACTTGACAAATTGTTACTGCCATTACGTGAAAGTGTTTAATAACAACGCAGCTTGTGTATGTGTCAACTATTATTCTGAGTTACAACTGCTAGTGTGTTTAATTAAGTCACATTATACTACTTATAAACATTCCTGGAAAATCTAGAGGTGTCACAATGGGTATTAAAGTGAAACGGAAAGCTTCAAAATCTTTAAATGAATCACCTGTTCTGACGGAACGTAATGACACCACAGAAGCTGAACCACCAAATAAAAAACAGAAACTGCTATCGCCTGAGGAATTCATAAAGTCTCTACGTGGACCAAATGCATCTGAAAGTATGTGTAGTATTATGCTTTTTACCAAGGCAGAAGTCCATTTTAACTTTTCTAATCAAGTTCTCTCTTTGTTTCAGGTCTCAAACAATGGTTATATCTCATTTCAAACAAGAAAGAGCAAGCTCAAATGGACAAAGATTTATCTCGTAAAACTTCAAAACCAAATGAAGAAGAGACTGCCAAAATCAATAAACAGCAGGGAGAAAATGAAGAGGTAAAAGACACAGATAAAACTGGTATAGATGAAGATGATGATGAAGATCTGGAAGAGGGAATAGAAAAGGATGCAGGTTTGTAGATGTACTTACCATCTAACTTTGTTGTGAGTGTGTGTTGTATCTGACTTTGCCCATTGTTTTAAAAATTTTCAGACAAAGAAGAGGAAGAAGGTTTGACACACATTGATGCCTTTTTATCTGCTGGTGGGTCGATATCAGATATTGTGTACACCCTACCTTCTGCCGAGAGTGCACATGCATCACATCTAAGACATGTGTTCCGGGTCCTCTACAAAATTCTTCTGAGGTAAAGTAAAATTATTGAATTTTTTTAAACCCAATTAAGTGCACTTGCACTCTTAACCATGAATATCAAACTACTGCAAATACTGTAATCAATTTTATTCAATACATAGGATATCTGCTGAACACCATGACAAAATCCCTGAGGCAGTGGAAGTTTGTAGGGACTTAGCAAATACATATTTGAAACAAATCAATGATATGTTGAAAATACAACGAGCGCCTCGGGAAAGGATATGCAATCTAGAACTTCTGACAGGTACACTCATTATTGGAGCGATTTTGAAATTACTGTCTTGCTCTCTGTCTAATTGCTCTTTAAACTGTTTTTTTTTTTTCTTTCCACAGCTATGGCAGCTTTGGATTCCAAGTTTGCCAAGGAGATTTTAAGTATAATATCCCTAGAAGCAGAGACAGCAGATCATCTGACATCTCCTAGAGTTGCATTTTCAGTGCGGTTAGCTTATCTGAAATTCCTTATTGCACTCCTCATTGATGCTGACACTCCCTCAATTATGGCTGTTGTTCACAAGCCATGTAGGTGTTGGTCATTGTAGTCAAATATATTTATTTACTTTAATACAGTAATTCATCACCAATTATCCTCACTACATTTTATCATCTTTTTAATTGTAGGGATGCTTTCCTCAGTCTGGGAAGGACTGCAATATGACCCATCTCATATAGTTGTTTTATTGCTGATGACTATTAAAAAAGCTGTTTTAGAGAACAAGTCTGTTCCCAAATCTGCCAAACAAATAATTTTTAACACTGATGGCATAATTTCACTACTTCACTTGTACAAGTGGAAAGGTCCTCAAAATAGACCAAAATCACTAACATTTTGGGCAATGAAAAAAATGGATGATAAGCCCAAACTATTGGCTGAGGTAAGTTTGACATAAAATTAAAACTCTTATCTAAATTTTTGCTGCAGTTTTTCTAATATATTAATTGATTTCTTCTTCCAGATTGATAGCATTGAAGCAGAGCAAGTAGCTGATGCTGTGCAAGAGCTACTTATTGTTCTCCTGACTGATCATCGCTTTGGGATAATTTTCAGAGATACTGCTGTTGCACACCAAAGTGACCGTCATAACAAAATGGTTTCCAGAGTACTAGAAGTATGTAGAAAACCTTTTAAAATCCAGCTAGACTCCTTTTCCTTTTTGGTATAATGGTCTTATGTTCGGTAACTTTTTTTTTTCAGAGAATTGGCCATCCGTGGGAAAATGTGAAAGTAGCTGGGCTTGTGTCTAAAGTTCTTGCAGCTTGCCCCGATTCATTACGTTCAACACTAGCATCAATGAAACCTTTTATAAAACCAAGGTCATCAGAAAAATGGTTTAACTGCATTAAATTTCTAGAGCAGGTATCTATCTATTAGATTTTACATTATTTACACGTTGAGTCCCACATGACCACACATATGGTCACAGTAGCATGCAAAAGGGACCCCTCGTGGGACTCAACAGATTAGCGGGGGCATTCAAATTAGCCACCTATATTTTACCATTTTAAAATTGTATCTAGGTTCTTGAAGACCAATGTCCGGAAGAGGTTCTTCTTCGTCAAGTTTCATGGCTAACAATGATGCATTTGGGAGCAGCAGCCATTGAAATGTGTTCTCCGTCATCAATTCTCAATGCACTATGCTCAGACAACGCAGATGCCCTTTACACAGATGATATAGCAGTTGCGAAATGCACAGTCAAGCTTCTTGTTTCCATGCTTAAGAAAATTTACAACTTCACTGAAGTGGTCAAGCGGTGGGCTTCAAGTGGTGTTCTCTCATATGCCCAATCAACAGCATTCTGTCGTCATATTTCAGATTATGTGTCCAAGGTGAGATATTTATGATCTTAACAACAAAACAGACTATTTCAATCACATTTATTTTTTATCTATTACTTTTCTATGTTCTCTCTTCTAGAATGTTCCAATGTTGAGCTCCATTCAAAAGGCTTGGCAACTATGGAGTGAGAAATGTAAGACTTCTGAAACACTAAATGATGAGTCTGACAAACCTATTGATATTTTGTCCTTTCTGCTGGAACTCCTTGAATTTTACCACAAGCTATGCCCTTCTACCTTGGACCCCTTGCATGCAGAACAATCGGACCTTAAAATAGCTATGACTAACACTGTTTTGGAGACAACTGGAACAGAAGAGACTGCTCAGTTGCGTAATCGTTTGTACCGGCTACTTTTGGCTGTCAATGATCAGGATTTCAGTGCTGAAAATGTAAGAGTCCTATGTCAATTTTTTAAATACTGTTTGCCTATTACTTTTTTTATAATGGTGAATTTTAAGGAATAAAAACTAACTATCATTTTTCTTTTAGATGGAAATGAAAGAACCCATGCAATTAATTTTCAAAGATTTGGTTAGCCAGTGTGCTACTGTCCGAAGCTTAGCTTGGTCAGTTCTTCAGTCCCTAGTCAGGAGAGCAGGAACCCTAGAGGGTAGTCCACAAGAGGCTGTGGTTTGGTTGTCAGTATTTCAAGAAACATTCACAGGCCAAGAAGAACTAAGCAAGGAAGTGGTTGAAATGCTGGTTGAAAGTGTTTTACGCGCTTGTTCACAGTGTCCAAAATATTTGGATATTATTGCTCGTTCTGAAGAAGGGGCTGCTGAAATTTATAATGAAGATGGCACTGCTCAATGTTCCCTGTTTGATGAAGCCGCATTTGATGAACTTCTGGAGGGTAAATATACAGAAATACTACATTCATTCATCGAGGTGTCAATTTTTCCATAAGTTTTGTCTGTACTGTGTAGTTTTGTTTCTCTTTTTATTTTCCATTAAGATGCTTCAGAAACTTTTGATCAACAACCCAACCCCAACAAAATTCATTTTAGTTCTGTCACTGTGAGTTCATGGCTTCCAAGTTTCCTAGAAGTTTTTGGGGAGTATACTAATGGGAAAAAAATTAAAAAGCGGTCGAGACTGGTAAGATTTTCATGTTGTAAAGTGTATACCTTGACAAAAAAATTTGCAGTACAATTCATATTGTTTAAATTTTCATCTCAGATTGCTGAAGAATTTTGTTGCAAGCTGATCTTACGACTACTGTATCGGCTTCCTCACCCTGGACCATTCTTTTATTTACTTTTGAGAACATACTCCAAAATAGTACCAGCAAAGCTCACAGATTACCTGCAATCTTGGGTACCTGGGGGCAACCCTCAGCTTGTGCAGTTACATCTTTTGGGAGAAAGTAGTGTAGAACTGAAACTTGGGACTTACCTGTTCTTTGATGATGGTATTGAAAATGTGTCCTCTGAGACTAAGCTTCAGAAACTCTTTCTCAGCCTTTCTCTCCCAACAGTTGAAGATGACTTCAAAGGTACCTTACAATTTTTACTAATTCACAATGAAGAGAAACTCTACAAATAATTTTTCATTCTACCTTTACTTCTATTTTTTTAGGGAATGTATCTGATGTCAGAAAACTAGAAGTAATTGGACAAGTTGTACAAGTGGTTTACTTTATTTCCTTCCACTTAACACAACTAGCCCAACTTAAAAACTTGACTGAAGACTTTGTTATCAGATCTCAAGAAATGCTCCTATATATGTCTGAGGTTGCATCACATTTTGATGATTATTACTATAAGGGAAAGGAGCACGGACTTTTCTTTGAGATTTTTAAGGTATGTTGAAATTATAAATCTTCCCCCTAATTACCAGTTAATCATTATCAGTTGGGTAACTCTAAGAATGCGTCTTTATTTTACTACAGGTTTTATTCTGTCATCCAATGTTATACCAACAATTTAATCCTATTACAAAACACAACTCAGAATCATCTACACTTTTAACAAATATGATGATTAATTTGGCAAAGAAGGCCTCTGTGTGTCAATCTCTTGAAAACTACTTGATGCCATTTAAGGATAAACTCTTGACCATTGTAAAGTCACTGGCTAAGAAAAAGAAGAAGAAAATGCCCAAAGGAGACATAGCTTTTATGATCAGTGCAATTCCACTTAAATTTGAGGAGATCTCAAATCTTTTGGAACTTACTGCATGTCTTCCAGCCACATCTTCAATGATTGGCAGTGATGAGAATTTAAAATTGTCACCTTGGTATCATCTAACTGCTCATCTCTTCAGTCGTGCATCTGATCTTCGAAACAAGGGAAGTTCAAATAAAAATGAGGTCATGCTACTTCCTCCTGCAGTTATTACTCAGGTTTCTGATCTGCTGCTAGAAATGCTACCCATTAAAAATTGTGATGCAACATCATTAACTGAGGCTCTTATGTCATATATTGAGTCTTGTCCTCAACAGACAGCACATGTTTCTGAGGTAAGTTTAATTACTTGTTTATTTCTTGTTTTAATTAATTTGTCATATCATGACAATAAATTCCATGGTCACAAGTTATATTTTCTCTCCTTGTTGCAGTCATTACTACAATGCATGTTAAACTCTTGTGAAGCAAATCAGGCCACATGTAAATTAGCTCAATGGGTGGCTTCATGTACATCATCAAAGGAGTTGCTAAGTAAATTAAAAAGCTCCATTAAGGACAAATTTACCACAAGAAAGCGTCTTGGGTTGATTTTGCCTGTCATAAGAGTAGCTCTCAAAAGTCAGGAAAAAGAAGGTGAGGCCAAAATTGTACACCTTAACAAAAAAATTTACACTACTTTTTAATATTTTTTTTCAATAAGATATACATTCAGTATGAAGCAAGTCACTTTTGTCACCATCAATATTGTATGTTCTCAGGTTTTTGGAAGCCAGTTTTGACACCATTGTATGATCAGATGAAGTCTGAAATACACGAACATGCTATCAGTCTAGCTAACCACCCAGAATGGTTAGCCTCCAATACTGATGTAGTTGTCATATTAATGAAACGCTTTATGAAGACTGATGAGAGAGAAAGCATATGCAAAGCTCTTGAGAAAAAGGCTCCAGCACTGACTGAAGAAAAGCAGTACTACTTAAATTTAATAACCGAAGTCTTACAGTCTCAGCCACCTCAACTGTTGTTATTGCTCCTGGCTTGGCTAGGGGTTTCATTAAAGAAAAATGGAAATTCATCCGGACACATTGGCCTTGTTCAGTTATTGAGTGATGCTATTGTCAGGTTTACAAAAGAAGTAACTTTTGATAACTTCTCAAGCGTAAAAGAAAGCAAAGTTTGGCAGGAAACTTTGAGATTGACCCTGAAATGGGGACTTGCACATGGAAAAGATGATGATGAAACTGGAAACAAGGCATCAGATGTATCATGTATGCTCTTGAAGACACTTCATTCTCTTTTCAAGAAGATGTATGTCATTTTGGAAGATCATGAGCACATTAAGTTGGTTCATAGTATGACCATACAGCACTCTGAATTTCTAAATATTATGATGGGCACTTCCCCCTCTAAATTTGAACTTGTTCAGCTTCTTAATGTTCTCATAGAAAGAAGTCCTAAGATGATGGATTGTTCTCATGTGCCTGTATTGCTTGCTGCTTACAGTGCTAGTTTAAGTAAAACAGACCGAGCTCTTCTTAAAATACTTATCCTGTACGAACAAAGTGGAATAGATCTTTCCCAGTATCGTCCTTACTTCTGGGGACGCCAAGGAGCAAATCATTACTCAATATGGTCTCAGGGAAATAAAAATAATAAGACTCTCTTGCAGCAACCTAGACCAGATCAGGTTCTTGGCCTTCTGGATATTAATATGGTAATGCAAACCATAGGACAGTTCTCAATTAAATCTACTCTGAAGGTAAAGTTGCCCTTAATCTATTTTTTATTATTATATAACCATTTTTATTCTCCTACTGTTTATGTTAATCAACTTTAAAATTTTTACAGATATCTGAAGATGAAACTGAATTTGTTGATGGAATCTATGACCCATCATTTTACCTACCTTTGTTTATGTACCTTTTGTCTCCAGAATCACCAGTTCTAACACACATGTTTGTTAGGTCTGGTGCTCTTGCTCTTACTCTTTCTGCTCTTGCAAGTTATGACATAACAATAAGAGCAGCTGCATTCACCACTCTCTCGCGTTTTATTTCTCACTTGCAAATGGCAAGGTCAGTCACTTTTTAAAATCTAACATTTATTGCAATTTATTTTATTTTGCCTGTAATTATGAAACTTAATCTTTGATTTTTTTTACAGGGGACGCAATAAAGAACTATTGCTTCACTTCATGTCTGCTCTGCAAAAAGGTGTACTAGCCTTTGGAAGTGAAAATCCTAGACTTCCTAGTGTTGTTTCAGTCTTCCTATCACGGTCTGCCATTGAAATTTCCAATCCGTCAAGTCCTTTATATAGGCCACTCATTAACTTCATATTAGCCAAGCCTGCCATGAATTTAAAAACTGTACCTGAATTCTTACAACTATTGCATTCAGATCATGTTGATCACTTGTAAGTACTCAACCTGACAAATTAATTAGGTAGGAACGAGTTTTTGCACACATCACATAACTAATAATAAATCATATTTCAGAGCACATCGACATTGGATCCTTGAAGTATTAGCTGAAGGTATCCGAGCACCAATTGATGTCGATTTATGCACAGAGGTTGCTGCTTTTAAATTGTTGCCCGCATATTATTCATCATGTCTTTCTGATTTCAAAAGCAAAGTGAGTTCTTGTATTTATTTACACATCAGTTAAAAATTACATACATTATATGTTTCCAAAACAAATTATCACAATCACTATGGCTAATTTTTTTTTTTTTTTTTCACAGCTCCTTATTTTGCAATGGTTAAGATCAACTGTTGCAGTCCAATATGGGGCATGCCGTTTAGTGAGAGATTTCAGCTTTGTGTCATGGCTTCATCAAACAATTATGAATCTGACTGTTGAGAATTCCACTCTCACTACTGAAATGGTAAGCTTGCTGTCTGACTTATGGGGCTCTTTGTCTATGTCCACCAAGGGAAAGCAAGATTCTGAAACAGGTCGCCCAATTCCACACATTGAAAGTTCAGCTAGTAAGGTGTTGCTTCTCCTCCTTACCTTACATCTTAAATTGACACCTCAGACTTGTGTCGACAGTCTTATTAAGTACATTTCTGTTCTTACCAAAGTTACTTCTTGCCTTCAACCTGAAGAAACTTCTATGTTTTCAAAAGAGAAATTGTTATCAATTCTTGAAGTGGGATCTGCTTTTAGTCCCAACAAGAGAGAATTTTTTGATCTGCTTGAATTTGGACATAACTTTACTGAAGTTAAAGAAATATTGCCTGATGTGGGAGACAAGCCCAATGAGTTGAGGCTAAAGCTAAGAGCATTGACCATTCAGTGGAGCAAGTGTCAAGCCTTAGTACACATTATGCTGTAAAGGAATGTAACTTAGTTGGAAACAAAGCTTTGCAAAGCAATTTAATAAACATTGTTATGATATATTTTATTATTATTATTGATTAATTTTACAGATAGTTGCTTCACTCCTTTTTCTTTTCTTCTTTTTCTTGAAGTTTCCTCTCTAATTTTTGAAATTCAAACTTTGTCATTATCTCCAAATCATCAGTAACCTCTTCCACAGCAACCACCTGTCAAATTTGATTATTTAGAATTTAATTTAGTCATGCATAAACCATAAGCTTTGTCAAAAAATATCTTCACATTGTGAAAACATACCTCTGGTATATAAAATTGCAACATATTCTGAACTCCATTTTTCAGAGTTACAACAGAACTAGGACAGGATGAGCAGGAACCTTGCATTTTTAATTTTACAATCCCATCTTGGAAACTCTGTGCAAATGAATGTGTAGGTTGAACAATTTGTGTTGTAAGAGGGAGGGGGAAAAAATGCATTTAAAATCAAAGAAATTTCAAAGTATCCTTACTATAAATAAAATATCTCCTCCGTCTTCCTGTACTGTTGGTCTGATTCGAGTATCAAGTAACTCTTTTATCATTTGAACAGTCTCATCGTCATCCTCCGCAATTTCTAAGATCAGAATTTCAATTTAGTATGTAACTGCATATGCAACCTTAAATTATGAGGGTGGTGTTACAGTAATGGCTGCTTATAATGTTGCCCCTAGGAGTTAAGTCCAAACCTGTGTCTGAAGGTTTCTGGGCAGATTCATTTATAATAGGAAGTCCACTAGCAAAAAAGTCCATAATGGTGGCAAATATTTCTGGTTTTAAAACCTTCCAGTCCATATCTTCATCAACCTTGTCACAATAACACAGATACATTAGACTTGAAATTTTGGGGAGTAGGTTGTCACAACTTTACTTCACAGGCGCGATTGTTACCTCACCTTTGTAACTGTTATAAAATCCGGCCCAAAAAAGACTGCTTTGACGCCTTCAATTCGGAATAGTAGTTTACCCAAGGGGGAACAAAATGCTTCCGTTCCATTGGGGAAATCTTTAGTTTTACCTGGACCAAGTACCTAAAAAAACAATGAGTAAACCATTTAAATTGTAATACAGCTGTCATGAACTGATAAATAAACCTATCTACTCACATCAACTCCTGGTAAAAATTTCAAGCTGTTGGGGTTTGGTGTATCCTGCGTTTGAATGAACATAGAACGTTGTCCTTCTACAAATCCAGTCTGAGGTCTGCATAGTAGGTAGTCTTTGTGCTGGCCATTAGGAAGGACAGCAGAACTTGTTATGGAGTGAAAATTTCTAACGGCTATTACGTTTCTGTAAAGAAAAAGAGGAGGACAAAATATATCAGGGACTGATCTTTCAGCATTCGAGGGAGTTTCTTGTATGTACTGATAAAATCGTGAATGGAAAGCATAATGACATTGTAAAGTTGATTTCAATAGAAACATGGAAAGAAAAACTGCAACGGCAGGAAGGACTGAGTTTGCGTAACAGCCTTTAACCTAACTATATCTATTAAAGGCGAAAGAGAAGACGTCTTAAGTATAATATCTTGGTTTTTCATTCCACTGCAAGGCATTTTGAGCTATTTAAGATAAATGACAACTCACTGCGCATTTTGTTTAGCCGTTAAATAAGAGAAAATGTGTCGCAATCTTGTGACATTAATACGGGACGCCATCTTGTATACCTTTTCACAGTGTAGTCAACTTGACTGACCATCATTCATTCGGTTGTTGAATGTTTTAAACTGCTTTCATTTTGGTAATTTTTAATTACACATTTTATTCATTGAAAATAGCCTGTGTTTGGGTATGTTGCTAAAAAGGAAATATGACACAACACAATTTCCTCTCTTTTTTTACGAAAGCAGTAGTGGCAGTGTGACCGCGCCATCGCTTCAAATGCAGGCGGAGTTTAGGTGTCTCGGGTCTCAAGCTTGGGTGTTTGGGTTTGTCCCCGTACGATGTGGGATCAACCCCATTTAATTTTATTGGAGAGTAAATGAGCGAATAATTTATGAAAGAAGACACTTGTAGGTAACTATAATTTAATATACAAAAGAAACTTACTTACTAACTAACATTGCTATAAACATCAAGCATAATAATCATAATAGTAATAATAATAATAATTATAAAGACAATCACCATCATTCGACGACCACAGTACCACATCACATCTACGTGCATTACTTACAACGACACCGAGTGGGTTGTTGTTTTCCTAATACACACTAATCCTATGAGTATATTGTATGTTCGGAAATTTCTTGGCGGAGGAATAATTAAGGCCCGCGGCAAAATTTCCCCCTGCTTTTTAACTGTTTACTACAGAGAAAACACCTTTCTTTCGCATTTTTTAAAAAAATGTCCAATGTTTTTCTGCTTTACATTATATCCGTAAGGTAGTGCTGTCTATTGCTTGTGCAGAGCCGTCATAAAGAAGATTGAAATGCTATTTTACTATCATTGTTTTATCTTTACATAAAGGCCTGATTTTGAAAGAGTCCGTTCTTTGGGGGCTTACTTTAATTAATCACAAATTAATTGTACCACTGCCCACCTTTTTGCGTTGTGGCTAGGTCCAGTGTTTGTCAGACGGCTGTCAATGTTACTGGTCGTTGATTTTGCCTCTACCAAAGTCGTTAATTCGGACGCGCTTCAGTTTTACCAACTAAATAACAATCAGCTCTCAGATTTTCATTTATGTGGTGACACAGCCCTTCATAAAGAACGCCGCAAAATGTGTTTCGTGTTCTCATACTCATAATATTAGAACGATGAACAAGAAACACCGGATATTAACTATGTTTATCAGTCGTGATACATTAATTTATTTATTAGAAAATTGTCGTCTTTGGAGTTGTTAAAGTGCAAAGAAAATAATTTCAAATAATGGTCCTTTTCCCGGAAACGTCAATAGGCCCAAGCGTTCTTTCTTGTAACCAGGCATTTCACTCTTACAAAATTGATCTAAAGAAAAACAATACATTAGCCGTTACTGTTTCGCCATGTTTCGTCGTCCAACGCTGATTATTAACAGCACTGACGCTAACATTCCATCAAGCATCAGGGTCAGAAAGGAAACTCTTCCGGACTGGAAGTAGTTACTTATGTTTTTTCTGTGAGATCCGGCTAGTGATTCACCTTACACTTTCTTCACCTCTGACGGTGTCCCCACAATGAACGTTTGCCTCGCCAACGCCAGTGATAGCGCCTGCGACGCGCTGGATAGGCCAGCCCGCCGAGCAGCTGTGTGAAATCGTCGGCCCGCCCTCAGCGGCCAAGAGCAACAAGGGCTCGGGCACGAGTGCGTTTGGCAAACAATGTTTTATGTTTCCTTGCGTCATCAGCCCGGGGAATGTTCATTGTGCGGGGGCATACCTTGAGCAGTTCTATCGCGGCCCGCTGCTACCTCACCATGTGCGGCCATGCACAGCACAATACTTACGCAAGTGTGTGAATGTCGCTCCCTTGTAGGTGTGTAAATATCCTTTTGCACACTTAGGGGGGTAAATGGATGAATCTTTACTAGAAAATTCACACTTTTACCCCCAGTGTACGAATGGATATTCACACACCTACAAGTGTGCGACATTCACACACTTGCGTTTCCAGTAGAGGTGGGGGCGGGGCGAGGTCACGATGGAAACGTAACCCCGACCAGCACCCGCTAAACGGAGCTAGTTGGGGTCCTCCGGGCAGGCTACTGGCTAGCAGCGAACCGTGATAGCCCTGCAGGAAGACCCGGGGAAATGGGATTGCGAGAGTACTTATTTGCTTACGTGTACCCTTTCACCCCTCCCAGCCAGAAATGACACATATGCCGAAACGCGTTTCGACATCGTAGGTTGAACCAAAGGACCTAAAATACGAAATGACAAGTTTTTGAACGGGTCGATTTTGATTCGACGAATACCGATGCGAGGTTTTTGCCTGCCAGGCGTGTTATTTTTGAGGCTTTTATCCTTTTAAACACCTGGGCCTTTTTCTATTTCCATTTTAATCAACAACTGGGATGTACAGGAATCCTCTTCAAAAGCTGCTAATGATAACAATAAATAACAATACTCGCGCTCGTCATCTAATAACGTAATGCGATTTGTCATACATCCGCCAAGAGCTCTTAATCTCTTTTCTTGTAGTAAAGTGATATGTTATCCATATAACTGTCTATAAACCTAATGGTACCGTAAATAGGATGTTCTAAACTAACTCCTTCCGTTTCCAATGAGTGAGTCCTCGCTCTACTCATAATACTCAGGAACTTTACACGACCGATTGTGTGAGCAGGGGGTTTAACTGCTTATCATTTGTTTGGAGACAAATTTTTGATGATACAGAGGTAGTTGAAAAGTTAAAGAAAGGGCAATGATAAGGTATACCCAGAAGGGCACTTGATCTGTTTATAATCGCTGTTGTTTTGGCTTTTCGCCAGGAAATGAACGGCGGAAGACGAACGCCCCGTGAGTTTGAAGCTTATCATTTCAGCATATTTGAGAGGCTTGATACTTGATCTCACGATAATCGAGTCCAGTCATCGTGCATTCCATCTCTAACTAGCTAAGCAGTGATACTATTATTGTCTGACTGTGCCGTGCGAGTATCACGCACTGCGATAAAAAGCTAGCGATACAAAGAGAGAGAAATAAGGAATGAGCGTTAAACGGGATGAGAAGGAAAAAAACCCTCCCGATAAATGCAAGTAATCAAAGAGAGATGGAGAGAAAGAGAAAGAGGAAAATAATAAATGTAAATATATTTAAATATAACGATCCTAACGAATGGACGATAAATTCATTATGATTAGTTTTAAACATTAGCTTTATAAAACGATAAAAAGGCTAAAATTAGCTTTGTAAATTACATACCACGAATTAAAGCTTTATGTTTTTCAGAGGCATTGTCCAGGAACCAATGCAGGCACAAGTCCCATTACTCTTGCCATCTTCACGGATAGCTCTATGATCTATCCTAAACAGACAGTAAAGCACAGAAAAATCCCGTCGGCCAGAATACTCAGTCGTATGGTAACAGCTCCATTCACTCTCTCCAGACTTGTCCTTCAGTAAGGAAGCCTTAAACTGAAAGGAAACAACTTCCATCCTCGCTTAACTTCTTAGCAGAATAATGTCGAGCGACTACAACCCTGGAACCACATACCCATTGTAAACATTTTACGCTCATTACGTACTGGTAGCGCCACACATTTAAAAATGTAAAAACAAAAATGCTTCAAATTTTTTAAAGGACTTTTTTGTTTTGAAATAACCACTAACTGCGAGTTTGTCTGCGTCGCATTTGGTCTTCGAGGAAAAAGTATCCAAACCACAGACCTTAAACGCATAGGGGTTAATTAGTACCTTCAGTGTGGCTACAAGAATACTTGAATTATTTCAAAAAGATTCGAACCATTGTCCAAAGCGCGTGTTGTATTAATTGCTGTGCGTCTTTATGGCAATAGCAAGAGAGAATGAGAGCATGTAGCCTCAGACAAAAGGTCCATAAGGTGAAAAAGTCAGCTATTGAGAAGAAAACACGATTTCATTGGAATATTTGAGACAGTTAAGATTATTATTTACCCGACGATTTCTCACGAAATCAAAATTGAGCATATGAATACGAAATAAAAGTAATAATTTTGGCGCGTCCGGCACATGTACACAACTATACATAAATAAAAAATATAATAAAGTTACAATTCTAGGAATAGCTATAGGTGGAAGCAAAGTGCCGCTATTCTGTTCCCCCATGCATGCGGTTCTTCACAGTCCCCCTGACTGAATCGTCTCACCATCGACGTAGAAACATAGGAAATCGCACGTGAAACCGTTATTTTAAAATGAAGTACTAACAAATAATTGATGCGAAAAAGAATAAAAGATTTTGCCTATCCCACAGCTTTTACAACCCCTCTAAAATTTACACCTTTCGAAAGTACACCACAGAATTACATAGAATCGCATAGAATCAATAGAACTGTGAAAAGATGAAAATTTTGAATTATACCGGCTACGAACACATTTTTCGTTGGAAATAAAACACCAGGAACGAAACCAGCACGCACTGGCTTTAACACATCTGGCCAAGATCCTTCGCCGTGGTCACCAGGAGAGCCATCCGCCCACCAGGAGTGGAGCGGAGGGTCCTGCTCGTTGGTTCGGAGGAGTGCGTGCGCACCCAAAGCCGGCCAGACGTTCGACAACAGTTAACAAAATACCATAATTAAAATAGTAAATTACAACGTATCAACATAGTTAAATTCCAGTATCTAATGTTTAAAAAATTATCTGCGTTTTAAATGCGCATAATGCGTATTAATCCATAATTAACGCGTATTAAAGATAAATATCTTTAGATGGGATTAATTTGTTTAACATTCTAAATAAAGATGCAACAACCGTACGCTGAAATCATTGATAACACTTAAGTATATGGCGGCCGTGGTTGGGACATTACAGCTCAGCCCTACAGCGTTAATCCTACTTCAATTCGTAGCCATCACCCAATCGCCGAACCTTGATTTCTTTCTGTCCTATAATGCGCGAATCTTTCACAGAACCTGTTTGTCAGTTAAGCATTCCTAAATCCTCTTCATCTTCCTTGCCATTTACAATTATATAAAACGCAGTCTACATGTCTCTAGCAAACTTCATGCCTAGCATGTTTTGACATTATACTCCGGAAGCATACCTTAAGTTGTGAGTAATAATAACGAATTTGGTGTTGATTTCGATCTGTAATAAAAATTGACTCTCCCCATGGATCCAGCCACCACCAGTCAACCTGATGCATCGGTCCCAGAACGCTCTCATCGTAAGTAAAAATAACATTTAGAAAACAAGGCGCTACATGAGCGTACACTTCTCCCGAATCTTCTTCGTGCCTTTGAGCTGGGACTTGCCCTTGGAGTCGAACTGCAGGGAGATGTTGCGGTTCTTCTCCATGTTGAGAAGCTCTTGGAACAGCTCCTTGACGTTGTGGTTGGTTTTTGCCGAGGTCTCCATAAAGTTGCAGCCCCACCCTTTGGACTCGGCCTCGCCTTCCGTGAGGGGTACCTCCCTGTTCTCCGTCTCGTCGCACTTGTTGCCGACCAGCATGACGGGGATGTTGGGCAGCTCAGCACCCTGTCAGACAAAGAGCGAGCAGTGAGCGGGAGCGGTGACGAGCGGTGCGCTGCTGGCGTCGCGGCCGGGCAAGTTACCTTCATCTCCTTGATGACCTCCCATATAGGCCTCAGCTCCTCCAGCGACTGCTTGGAGGTGCACGAGTACACGAGTATGAAGGCGTGGCCCTTGGAAATGGATAGCCGCTGCATTGCGGGGAACTGATGGGAGCCGGTCGTGTCAGTGATTTGCAACGTGCAGATGTTCTTGTTGCAGCTTATCACCTGTCGAGTTAGAAACGTTTGCGTTTAAACAGGTGGGATATAGGGTGGGTGTTTTCATACGCTCCCCTTCTGCTAATACTGTACTGCATGCAGGCGGGAGGCTGGCCTACCAACTCTCACTATGGCGCCTTACCGCCCCGTACGACTATGCAACCCGTTTCCATGCCTGCATCCTGTACAGTATAATCAGAAAAGGGCGGGCATAGAAAACCCAACATTCTGTTTTTTAATGCAGTAATATTCGGGGTCACGTCAGTGTGACGTCACATTGGCTCAAAAGTTTCGCTAACATTAACATGTTAAAACTGTGACATTGCTTAAATCGTGTCACATTAGTTTCAGCGTGACTCAGCCAGGCCAAGAGTATGATAAATTCTAAATTAAATTGAAAGATAATGTGACAGTAGCATCCAAAAGAATGTGACAGTTTTCAAACGTACAGGAATGTGAGGTCACATAAATTGACTAACAGTGATACTATTGCAAATGCACAGCAGCCATGCAGATACGCACCTGTCGGTAAGTGTCCTCGATGGTGGGGATGTAGGACTCTCTGAAGGTTCCCTTGACGAAGCGCAGGACGAGCGAGGACTTGCCCACCCCGCCCGCCCCAAACACCACGACCCGGTAGTCATTGCTCTGCTCGGGCATGGCTGCGGCTCACTGCACCTGCAACAACGCGTCAATGAGCAACACTGCAGGCGGCGCGGCGCCGCGCGGGGGAGCCCCAGGCCCCGGGCCCCGGGCCCCGGGCGAGACGGGTGGTACACGTTACACCCCTTCCTCCTTTTATCTCCCGCACATCCGTCTGCCTTTCTTCCTCTCCTCTCGCGTGCCCCCCCCCCTCTTTTTCTCTCCTTCCCCCACGAACACCCGGGAACACCCACCCTCCTATCTGCCATCCCCTCCTCCTTTCACCTTGCAGCTCCCAACCTTCATCCCCCCCCTCCCCCCTTTTCACCGTGCGGCCCCACGCGCGCGGCGTAGCGCCAGTGACTGCCTCACTGGGATAGGGATCGATAGGGCTGTGCCTGGGCTGTGCCTGGCCTGGGCTGGGCCTGGGCTGTACCAGGGCTGTGCAAGGGCTATGCCAGGGCTGCTGCTGGGCTGTGCCTGGGCTGTGCTTAGGCTGCCCCTGGGCTGGGCCAGAGCCAGGACTGTGCCGGGGCTTCGGCTGCTCAGCCCTGGACTGTGCCAGGGCTACACTCCAACTGTTTAGGGACAAATTGTGTACGCGCGGGATGTGGCTAGGCTGTATGCCCAGGCTTCAGAACCATGGTTCCGTGGGCTACGCTCGGAGCAAGGAGCAGTAAAGAGAAAGAAAGATAAAAAGAAGAGGAAAGAGAGTAGGATGGCCTGGCGGGACAAAGGATAGCACAGGCTGTGGTGCACAGGCAGCAGCTGCTATCCCGGCAACAACAATAGCAACATCAGCTAACAAAAACAAGCGCGGTGGAGGGGGGCAGCTGTTATAGGACTTGAGTGGGTGGGCAAGAGCTGACCGGGTCGAGATCACTGTCTGCACAAGAGTCTGAGTAGAAAGGGAAGAAAAAGCCGGGCGGAATGCCGAGGCACGGCGCGTTGGATGGGATGGACTGGAAAGCTATCGCAGCAGTCCAGGTCCAGGGAGAGGATCGTCTCGTCCCGCGGGGATGGGCGAGGCCGGGGGCAAGGCCTGGCCACTGGCGTACACTGCTGCACGTGCCGGGGCCGAGGTCGGGCGGCAGGCTGCATCTGCTTGATAATGGCAGTGGGCTCGCGTCATCACTAGAGCCGGGCCGAGCCGGGGATACGCCAGAGCCCTTCTTGCGTCAGGCACCGACGCTTCCTGTGGCGTGGACGTCACACGTCGCCCACAAACACACGTGGACAACGGTGTCAACAGCACCGAATGAAACACTGAAATATTGGAATTGAATCCCATTCTGTCCGTTTGGGGGGAACCTCCTATGTTTTAGCCCACCACTTTCACCCCGTTTTGTAAGCAGACTGCCAAGGTACGCGGCTTTGATTTTCCCGGATTTTCCTGCAGTCGTTTTGACCCTGGTTTTGCTTACCGTAGCCGACCCAGTTTCCTTGCCGCGACGCGTTTTCGCTCAGCTGCAGAGTACCCACCCGGGGAGCGCAAGGGTCGGACTGACCCCCCCACACCCGCCCCACGCATCGTGAGAGCGCTCTCGATTTTCTTTTTCTCGTCGAAAGCGAACGGTCTATTGCACAATTCTCTCGCAGTGATGATGCGGAAAAGGGCGCTATAGCTCGTGAGGCTCTCCCCCTCCTCTTCACCCTCCCCCTCCCGGGCACGCCTCCACACTCCACGCCCCGCAGGCCCGATAATGGTCCGGGGCTGCTGCCTCGAAAATAAGATAGGAATGCCTTTTCTTCCCCGGGGACGACTGGCTGCAGGTCAGAGAGGGCCTCTGTTGTTGGAGGAGGAGCGTTCTTTTATTGCGTCATGCCGAGGAAAGGGGCGAGCCCCACAGTTTGACCCTTCAGTTCAGAAACGTATACTGCGTTTCGCTGACTGCCCTGCGTAGCCCGCGGTGTCCACATCGAATAGCCGGATGTGGCCGCCTACTGAGCTGTAGGTGCATGGCACCGGGGCTCCAGCGAGGGCGCCTGCGGTGGGGCGGGTAGGCCACCCGCCGCGTGGAGCTGACCGACGGGCTCAGCGTTTGCCTACGCTGCGGGCGCTTCCATCAGCGCCAGTGCGGAGTGCGGCAGTAGTGGCCCAAAATAACATCCGTAAGGTATGGACGAAAGGTCCATACCTTACAGTGGAAGGCATGTCTGTTATGTGGACCAAATTGTCTGTAATACGGATAATTTTATGATTTTTTACGATCCGTGATACGTTTGCACAAAATTCTCCGTAATATACGGATAGCACATCGATAAGGAAATGAGAGTGAAGGAAAGAGGCACTTCGCAGCACAAAATAAGAACGGCAAAATGACGGTTAGACCCAATAATTTTAATCCGTCGGTTTCCATATTTTGGACGCCGCTGAGTAAGGACCGACCGTACGTACCTCCGTTTGCGTGGTACGGGGTACGGAGTCGGAAAACGGTTGTTCCGTGCCGCGTTTTGTGCGTACGGTGAAGTCGTTTAACGGCTCCGTGGTAAAAAGTCAGTGGGTACGGTCTATCCGTACCGTAATCCTAATCCCCGTAGCATGTTTCAGTTTGTCAGATACGCTGCACCGTGTCCGTCTCTCATTTTTAACAGTGTTCTTGGTAAAACCAATAAAATGGCAATAAATCCACGTCGTTGGGGATTTTTAAGAAATCTACACTGGCTATGAGCCGCTCATTCACAACCCCGTGGCAATGTTCTTTGCCTAAAAATGGCAATAAGATGTAAAGTAATCTCAAAATTTATTGGCATTTTGTTCATTGCCAAATAATGGCATTTTAGCCTTGAAACTCTATTGCGACACATTTGCGATCCATGTCACTCCATGCCAATGAACAATTGCCAGAAATCAAGCAAGCCAACGACCCTTCCGCCAAATGAAGTTGCTAGCTGCACCTCGCTCCGCAGACAACAGACAACTCTGTTCAGCAGTTGCCGGACCTCTCAGGTAGAACACGGTTGTCAAAATGATGCCACGAAGACCTCATTTTGACGCTCATCGTCAAGATTTACTGCGGCTACGTAGCCAGATTGAGCTTATGGCTGGAGGGGAAGTGGACAGCCCCACACACGAGCCCACCGCACTTCCCCTCCAGCCTTCGTCGTACACACAGGCGAGGAGAAGGGGCCGGGGGGCTAGGGGGCCAGTCTTTACGCCCAAAAAAGGTTGGGGCGGGGCAGGGAGGGGGAGCCGGCCTGAGGTTGGCGGTGCAGGGCAAAGTCGGAATAAATCGAAGAAATGTCGCGCTGTTAAATGTTTCTTAAATATCGAACCTAGCAACAAACTACTCAGATTTCTGGATCAATCATCAGCCTCTCACCCCCTTTAAAAGAAAAAAAAGACAGGTGGTTATGACAATTTTGACATTCAAGAAGGAGGGTGTGTTTTGAAAGTTGAGGGACAGTAAGTTCGTCCCGCTGACACTTGCACTGTTAAATTTCTACAAAGCATTCGCTTTGCAAAACTGCGAAGTATTTCGCTCCTTTGTAACTACGAAGCATTTACTTTGCAATTACAAAGTGATGCTTTGCAATTGCGAAGCAATGAAAACGCTTCAAAGCATCGCTTTGCAATTGCAAAGTGTCACTTCGTAATTGCAAAGCATCACTTTGTAATTGCAAAGTAAATGCTTCGTAGTTACAAAGGAGCAAAATACTTCGTAGGAATTTAACAGTGTGCACTTCCACGGCCAGTACTCGTACTCGTGCCGCCTACATCAGTCCTAAATTAAAGGTTTATTCATAGCCTACATCCTACACCGAGCTAGGAAATTTCTGCACTGTAAAAAGCTTGCGAAGAACCATTCTTTCTTTGCATTGCAAAGAATTTTCAAGCGTTGTAAAATGCTTTGCATTTGCGAACTAATTATTCGCACCTTACGAAGAAAATCGTTCGTAACGCTGCAAAGAATTAGTTCGTAACCTTGCAAACCATTTCTTCGCAACTTTACGAAGAGAATAGTTTCAAATGCAAAGAAAATAGTTTGCAATGCAAACTTTCTTACAATGCTTGAAAATTCTTTACAAGAATTTTGCAGTGTGTATCATTTCACAAACCAGATCCTTACACGACGAATTCTTATTTAAGGCCCGGTATGCGCACGCGAAGCCTTTTTAGCCCACTTTGAGCAGGAATGTGGGCTTTTCGGAGTTTTCGTGCTTATTTTTGCAAGAGGAACTCCCTATACTGTATAAACAGCAAAAGAAAAGATCGTTCGCATAAGCCCGCTTTTTCGCTTTTTCAAAGCTGAAGGGCGAGTTAAAAGTGTATGAAATGCGATGCAATTCCTACACTGTTAATTTGAGGTGTACAGGAGCTGCTGGACACCTATGATCTGACACCCTGTCCCTCACGGGGTTGCCACGCTGAAAGCAGAGTACCATCCACCCCTCTGTTGATCGAAAGCGTCCTGGTCTCGGCCCTGGTGCAGGGCAACCTGTAGGGTGTCCTGTTCTTGGAAATCTCATATGACCTCATAATGTGTTCGATTTCTCGAAGGCTTTATTTCTTGCGGTCAATATACTGTTAAAAATTTGTGGGCCAGGCCAAAAGGGAGGCACGAAGACAAAGCCCGTTCAGCGCCACGCCATGATACGATCTCAGGTCACCGACAGGCTTAAACTACGAGGCTTGCTCACTCTAAAGGGCTCCGTTTGTTTCGGATTTTGCGACAAGGTTCGGCACATCGCCATCCACTGCAAATCGTCGTTTTTTATTTCCTGAAAAGTACTTATCCCCTTCTTCCACATCACAGCCCCACTTTTGCCATCTCCCATTTCCATTCCCCACCCCGGGACGGGCCGAGTCGGGCGCACTGCGCGCCTGCGAGCGGCAGCATAGGCCGCCCGCCCACACCCGTGTCGGCGGACCTCCCTGTATTGTCTACGCTGCAGGCGCTCCACGCCGCCGCCCGACACATCCACGCAGCCGGGCGCACCAAGGGGAGGGGGAAACGGGGTGAGGATTTTTGGTCGCACACTTTGCGGGGATACCGCCCACCCGGCCCACCCTTCCACCCCTTCCACCCCCGCCTGCTGGGCTGCAGCGCTCAACTTGCCGTCCCCGTTCCGACAGGACAAGCTGGCTGGCGCTGGAGGAGGAGGAGGGGGGGGGGGCTCGGCTGCGGAGGGGCCGGGCGAGCAGAGGGTGCGCCGTTTAGAGGCCCTGGTGAACTGCCAGGGTCGGGCAAGGTACGGCCTCCCGGACTGCACCTACAGAAATGCGCGTAGCTCGGTCGAGGTTGTTCTGTCGGCCCGGGGCCGTGTCGGGCCGCGCGCTGCGCACCGCGTGTGGTCACCCCTCGTGTCACCGCTCGGGTCACCCCGCCACGCAGCCGCTGCTGCCTTTTCGCCACGCCCCGATCCACTTTGGGCCAAGGACACGCAGTGGCGGGGACACGAGGGTGGGGGGCGAGGGGCGTGAAGCGGTGACACCGCGCTGGCCGGGGCCCGGGCCAGCTGGCTGGCGGCAGGTTTGCTCATATCTCACAGGTCAGCAGCGACGGCGCCCCCTCCCCCTCCCTTACCTCCCCTGCTGTCCCTCCCCGGTCACGCCTCGGACATCCGTGCGATAGGACGGTTGCTACCGTAGCGGCTCACGTCATTATGAGTACCCATCCCCCGTGCTGAAGGGTGTGTTCGGGCGACCACCACGCCACGCCGCGCCACGACCCGGGACAACAAGAACGACTGAGTGAGGGCATGTTTGCGGAAGTCTCGCGGTTCGGCGGGCGGGGGCGGGCGGTCACAGGTAACAAGCGAGGGGGAGGGGTGATTAGAAGAAATGGGAAAGGAGGGGCGGGGTATAACGGGGAGTTGTTGCTGAGATTGAGTGGCGCGCCTCGGGACAAAAACGAACAAGAGCTGGACGGGGTGGAAGAGAGAAGACAGCCAGAGAGGGAGAGAGAGAGAGAGAGAGAGAGAGAGAGAGAGAGAGAGAGAGAGAG
>NW_026267344.1:94442-100425 GCF_000697945.3 Frankliniella occidentalis | reverse complement strand
GGGGGGTCTGTAGATCACGCAGGCCTGGGGAGGGCAGGCCGTCGACCCCCAAGACGCAAGCAAAGCTCCCCTCAACACGGAGCATCGATTTGCTGCGGTGCGACGCTCGGCTTTTGCAGCGCCTCGCGCCACGCCACGCCCTGTTGCCTGACGGCCTCTCGCTCCCCCTCGCTCTCCCGTTATTCCAGCTTCTTCTCCCTCCCGCGACGGATATCGGCTCCCTGGGACCAATTTTTGTTTGTATCGGAGCTCCCAGGAACGGCTGACGTGTCGGGCGTCTCAACGATCAGCACCGCACCACCCGGCGGAGCTGAGGAGGAGCCCCGCGCGGGAATAAAATCGTTATTGGTGCATTTCACAAAAAGTGCGTGATCTTCGAACAGGAAAAAAAGAACTTTTTCACCTCGGACTCGGAGGGGAACGCGGCGGCGCTGGGCAATAAGATCGGCTGATCCGGGAGGTGACAGGTCTCTTCCGATCTCGTCGGCGGGAGGTGACCGGGAGGGGACAGGTCCTTCAGAACTGACCACGTCAGCGACCGGGAGGGGACATGCCCGGACCACGATGTCGGGGGCTTGCCCGGGAGGGGGACAGGCCCTCTCGAGCTTGCTAGGATGCTGACCGAGAAGGGATGTTCGGACCTCGCCAAGCAGGTGACTGGGAGGGGAATAACTGTTCCGACCTCGCCAGTGAGGTGACCGGGAGGGGACAAACTGTACCGTACCGACCTCGCCTGTGAAATGCACCTTACAGGGTCTGGAGAAGACAAATCTCTAGGAGCCGCCCTCGCCCTCCGCCCTCTCTAAACGCCGGTATGCAGAACATTTTTCCAGCGCGCTGGCACGGCAGAGGCATCGCGGGTAGGGCTGTGCGACCGGCCCAACACTCTGAACACTAATTTGCACTGAACACTGGTAAAATAAGTATTTAATTATGCACGTCAATTGAGTGGCTGAGCGGTAGCGGAGTCTAGATTACCCCCCTGACCGAAAGAGTTTCGTGCTGTCTGTCTGTTTGTCTGTCTGTTTATGTCTGTACGACATATCATTTCGAGAAGGAATGACTGTAAGACTACAACATCGCGGTTGTAGAATCTGTCACAATAATATTTCGGAGATAATATCCCCCCCTCAGTATGATAATTTGCGTGTTTCTCATGCATTTACATCATGTATTTTATCCTCATTTGGGGTCTTCCTACTGATTATGTCAACAAACCTATGATACTATGATCCTATAAAAAACCTATGAAAAGGCGTTAAAGCTCCAAAGGCATTACAATTTATGTTTTTTCGAAATATTTATCTCCCATGGATCAAAATTGGATTCTGAAACCTATTTTCGTAATCTACGCAGAATTCCGCATCAAACGAGCCTACATGATGGGGTTCTGTTCAAAAATGGCATAGATTGATTTCATATTTTGTACTTTTTGACACGTTTTTTCATTTACTGACAGCTTATCTGTACCCTATCACATGTAGACTCGTTTGACGCGGAATTTTTCGAGAAATGCGATACTGAATCTCAAAATGTGATTGGTTTGCTCATATAGAAGATATTTTGAAGAAACTGAAAATATACTCTTAGCACCCCTACAACGCGCTAAAACGAGTTTAACACCCCTGGAAAGGTAGGACATCACACCTTTGTTTTTCCAGGGTGCGGCTGCATAAAATTCTGCATGATTATGCACAGTTAAACGCCTAAGGGTTTCGTGTGAACGCATCCGCGCTGGCTACAAACTTATTAAGTTACGGATAGACCGTAAGTCTTTCCGTATATATTTTGCTGATTGCAGGAAAACAAATAATATGGTCATAACTTTTACTCTGGTCAGTTATTCATGTCTGTCCCTGCGACTGACATGGTCTCCGTACCTCGTTTTCGTTATTTCCCTTCACCCCCGACACTGTTTATGAAAACTGTTCACAAAACCCTCCGTTCTTAAATGGGAACGGAATGCCCGTAATTCTTAACTACGGTTTTTTCCCGCACTGTTAAAAGATAACGGTGAATTTCACCGTAAGTTACAGTGGACCCTGCAGCACTGGCATTACTGTAGCTTACAGCGAATTTCACCGTGAGCTATACAGTAAATGGTACCGTAAGCTACGGTGAATATCGCTGTTAGTTACTACCGTGATTTCCCTGACTCACCGTAACTTACAGTGATATTCACCGTAGTTTACCTCGCTATTACTCTAGCTTACGGTGAAATTCGCCGTAAGCTACGGTGCTGCAGGGTTCACTGTGACTTGCGGTGAAGTTCATCGTACGCTTTTAACAGTGTGTATTTTACCGGAACGGATCATTCCCTGATAAACTACAGGGTGGCCCACAGACCCCTTCCTTTATTTTGCTTATATTGTACCGGATGCAGGCGTGCGGACGGGCTTGCCCACCGTCGCTCACCGCGACGCCTTATGACCCCGTGCGAGTATGCAACCCGCCCGCACGCCTGCATCCGGTACAGTATAAGCAAAATAAAGGAAGGGGTCTATGGACAACCCTTACAACGGTACATTCCGTAGCCATTTACGTAATAAGCTACGGAGATTTTATCAATTACGATACGCCACCATTGCGATATTGGAGAGCCCACGGTGAGCTCAAGGATTGTGCCGTCTGGACTGTCTTCTAATCCGCTCAAAAAAGGGTGCACACTAAAAGCGTATATGAACATTGTTATTTATAGCTTACTGAGTTCTATGTACGTGCTCTGCTTACGCGTTTTTAAATACGCCGGTGTGAACAAATTTGTTCATACTGGCGTATTAAAAAATGCATAAGCAGAGCACGGACACAGAACTCAGTAAGCTTTGAATAAAAATGTTCATAAGCTTAGTGTGTAAGAGGGGTGATGGAAACGTTCCGAAAACGGTTGTAAATCGCACTCCAGCGCCGCTTTGCAGCAGTAGAAACTCGTGTGCGGGTTATTCTACACTCTCATTTCCTTATGAATGCACTCTGCTAATCCAAGTGCAGAACTGTTGTAAGTGTAGAACGACAACGTTCTGCAGTTCCAAGTGCAACTTTCTAGCCAGGGCTCCCAGCCAGAAATGCATCGTCGAAATTTGGTCTTTTTCATCGATCGACGCAAAATAGACGTCGATTCGTTGGTTTTTTGTCACCCAAATCGACGTCTTGTGTGCTTTCTTAGTTATACAAACGTCTTTTTTTCGTATTTCAAATAGCACCAGTCTGTAAACAGACACGTGCTCCTCGTATTACGAAGCCAGGTCCTCCATAATAAAAGTTCGTTTGCATTATTACAAATGTGTGAAATACGAAGAGCAGTTCTCCGTAAGAAACTTACAGTGTGCGGTCTCTCCCCCCTTCCTCGGGGCTAGGGTTGGCTGGCCATAGGGCTGCCCAGGGCCCAGACCAGCATGGCTGTGTTCCAACAGGTTCTCAAAACGCGTTAGCGCTCTTCCGTATCCGCAGTGGCGACTGGCGACCTACCGGGGAGTTCACTGGCGCTCGGAGTGCGGCATTTAACCTTTCGCAATTAACGTATACTTTTTTTCAACCTTTTTGCAAAGTCGCATCCTTCGCTGTCCTCTGTTGTATCCCACACATCTAGGAGTCAGGCTGGAAGCGTTCTTTATCCGCCCCCCTTTTTCTTTTCTCTTTCCCCCCCCCCCCTCCCCTTCCCCATCCCACGCCTCCGCTCGCTTCCTTACCTGGACCTAAAGCCGCAGTCCGCCCCGAGACCATCCACTGGACGGGGGCTGGACACGGCCCCCTTCTCCTGCTCCACCCTTGGGACCGGTAAGACTCCCCCCCCCCCTCCTTTACTCCTCTCTTCCCCCTCGCCATGCCCCTCATCGCCTCGTAGATCCATGTCGGTCGTACTGGGTCGAAGGGATGGAGGGAGAGGGGGATTTTGCGGCCGGTGGGTTGTTGTGACAAAGGGCACCGGGAGGAGGGACACACGTCTTCTAATTGGGCCCCGAGGGTGAGGCCGCGGAGGGCTCGGCTGGCACTGCTCCGCGAGCCCTGCGCAGCTGTGCTCGGCAAGGAGTGCTGGCGGGAGCACGCCAGTATGCCTAACGTGAGCCGGGCGCAAGACAATCTGCTGGAAGCGACAGGTAATGCACCTTCCCACTTTTAGCGCCCTTCAGTAGCCCAGAGTGTCCAAGGATACCTTCAGAGCAGACGGTGATAGCCCGGGCCTTGGACAGCCGCAGGGTAAGGATAGTGTTCCGGGCATTGTCGCTGGGCAGCCGACATACGCCCCTCCACCGTGCATACGTCACACGTCGTAGGCAGTAGCGCCACCCGCCACGGTGCCCACCTCACTCCACTCACCCGTGAGGTTGTCCGGTGCATCTATCCGAGGGTGCCAGGGCGCGGTGCGTCGCCGTGGACTAGGACAACGCCCGGGTGCCCATCCTGGTGCCCGACGCAGACTCTCCCAGTCGCCGAGGCCCGGCCCCGGGGGCGGTGGGCGGTGTGCGCTGCCGCCGCCGGCGGGGCGCTCGGGGGGCGGGGGCGTGACGCGGGGAGTGGGCGGCGGCGGCGGGCTGGTCCTGTGTCACCGCGGTGAGAACGGACCTGGCTCGCGCGGCCCGCGGCCGGAGTATCCTGGACCCCCGCGGCGGAGCTGCGCGGCGAACGGGGCAGCGGCGGAGCTGCGCTGCGCTGCTGAGCGCGCTTAGCTCGGTGTCACGCGGCACGGAGCATGGCGCAGCCCGGCACAGCCCCACCAGCTCACGGCACCAGCGCCACTGGCACCGCCTGGGCACCGCCAGGGCACCACAGGCGAGAGCGGCCGAGGCGAGCCGAGCCGAGCCCCTGCCGAGCCCAGCCGAGCCCAGCGGGGCCGAGCGTGACGTCACGGCCGCCCGCGGTATGAACGGGACCGCGCCAGGGGGTGGCTTCGCCCGGCTGCGCCCGCCCTGGAAGTGCGAGCAGGACAGATGCGGGCGGCTGGGCCGGCGCTGCCAACCCCGCCGCCTGAAAAGGCACCACAGCGACCACTACGATGTGCGGGGGAGGCGCCTGGGGCTCGGGGGCCGCGAGCCCAGCGCCGTGTGGCGGCGACCGGCACGTGGGCTGTGACTTATAGGTGCAAGCCGAGGGGACGGGCGGGGGCGGGTACCGCGCGGTGGGCGCTTTGAGCCGTGAGACCCACTGGGCTGTGAGCTCTACAAATAAAACAAAGGCGACATCCAATTACTTAACAACAGCGTGAAGCAGAATGCTAAAACCGTGGCCACATACTGCTCTGTGCATGTTCTGTTCTTGAAAAGTCGGAGCGGTATTCTAGTCGGGTGGGCCGAGGTGTAGGTGGCCAGCGCCCGCGCACACCCCGGCCCGCCCATCCATTAGAACACCCGCCGCGGCCCCCGCCTCGCCTTGACACCTGTGGGTGCCCCCCCCCCTCCAACCCCAGAATCGCTCCAACCCATCAATAATAATATCCTGCGCACACTATACGCACTTTGTTTACGCGTTGTCGTGAGCGGCCCACCATCGAATCTCCGCTCCCGTGTGCAGTACGTAAAAGGAACAAATGGGCAAGGAAAACCGAAATTCCGATTCTTGCAATCACACAAGTCCGTGTCAGTGACAACTGCCTCTGAATTACACAACTTCAAAACATTGTCACGTGGCTAAATATCGATTTTAATCAGTTCATTGCATTCTATGAGTTTCATCAAAATTGCTGCATTTCATATTATTGTTTTGTGGTCAATAATTGTCTGCGAGAGTTGCGCTATATCTGCCAATAAAGAAAATCAGCAAATTTTGGATGAAATATCGTGAACGCGATGCGGCTGCTCTTGTAGACAGGCGCAGCAGGAACAGGGCACGGCAGGGCCATTGAGACGCCCCCTCACTCAGCCGCGCCACGCCACGCCACGCCTCGCCACGGGGCCTCGCCCCCTCCCCTCGCGAGCCCTTTCACCCGCGTACTCCAGTCAACATAGCGGATGCGGGATGGGACGAACCGACAATAAGGGTGGGGGCCGGG
>NW_026267344.1:92376-93824 GCF_000697945.3 Frankliniella occidentalis | reverse complement strand
CGGGGGCGGCGGCGGGGACCGTGGGGGCGGCGCGCCGGGGGCGTATAGTAGGTCTTTCGGGCCGGTGAGCACGCCGGCCGTTGCGCGGAGAGTGATCGCCGCCCACCCTGTGTGTGCTACCGCAGGCCGCGCCACGTCACCACGCACGCGTGTGCTGCTGGGGGCGGCCAGTCGAGGTCGAGACAGCCTTCCCTTTTTATCCTCCCACGGAAAATTAATTTTCGGCTTCAATGATTGCAATCCCCGTGCAGATCTTGGACTACACACTGCACAACTTACGAGCATGATGCAGGGCGGCCCACAGACCCTGCAGTATTTGGTAGTCATGATGTACCGCACGCGAGTGGACGCGGGCTTGCCTAACCCACGGCCCGACGGCGAGTAGGCAACACGTCTACACGGCGGCATGCGTTTAAGTCTAGCTCGAGGTTTAACTCAATTGTGCTCCAGGGTCCGTGGGCCAGCCAGTATTTATTCCACATGGACAAGATCTTGTCGGGTTATTCCCAACGTCTCTCGTGCCTGTCCACGCTGCGCCGCTCCGGCTCGCGCCCCTCATCGCGTATGGTTGGACTTTGTTTGTAAACACGGCTGAGTCCGCCCGACCAGCTCGCCCCCCCCCCTCCCCCCGTCTCCCTCTCCCCGCCCCCTCCCCAGACCCCGCATGGTGCACACGTAATGCGCCGCTACACCTTTCTCTCTGGCGCCCGCCCCCCTTCCCCTGCCCCCGCGGGGGGGCGCGGTCTGGCGGGGCGGCGCTCACCGGCCGGTAAGACGGCTGCCGAACCGGGGGCGGCGGCGGTTGCGGCCCGGGGTTGGTACCACTGCTGTATGACGTCACCGCGGCTGCCATGGAGACCGCTGCTCCCCCCACCCCCTCTCACTACCCTCTCCCTCCCCTCACCCCTCTCTCCCCCCCTTACCAGCACATGCGCCCTATTGATTTTTCCCTGACCGACTCGGGGCTGGGCTCGGGGGTGGGTGGGGTATGATGGTATGGGGTGGGCTGGGCTGGGCTGGGTGCGCCCTCGGCCCGCGGGCCGCCGGGGGCGTTGGGGGGAAGGGCATAAGGAAAGCAGCAGTGTGAGGGATGCCCTGGTCGGCTTTGCGCGGCTTGTTTGGTTGCCACTTTGCTGAGGACGCCTCCCCCCCCCCCTTTCCCCCTTCCAGTCCTACTCCCCCTGTGTCTCGAACCCTTTTTCACTTCACCTATGCCCACCGCCGAGCAGCGGACCAGAACAACTGCTGGACTATCGCTCTTATTCTACACGGTGAAAACGACGACGTCCAGGTTTCCTAGTCAAGCAATTCATACAAGAAATGTCTGGGAACATTTAGGATTTTTTTTTCCGTAACACCTTTGCGTATATCTTCCTGTGCATCTTTACATCTGCGCTCTGCTCCGCCCCCTCTCCGTTTCTCAACCACGCTCGCCATCACTTCGCTTG
>NW_026267344.1:52614-91931 GCF_000697945.3 Frankliniella occidentalis | reverse complement strand
TTTTTGCTTGCAGTGGTCAGCAAAAAGTGGCATGAAACGTCAAGCTGTGATCCAGAGTTATGTTTATTATATGAAATCATCGTTTTAAACGTTAACAAGTCATCGCGGGCCAGAGGTCTGTGGTGGAACTATTTAGTGAGAAGTTCGTCGGTCGACGTCCATGGTGAACCTCTCGGAACTGAGTCGTTGGAGTGAGGGATGCCAGTTTGTCCGTCCTGATAGCCCACCGGGGTGGTGCCGATCAGCAGGGGTGCGCTGATATTCAGGTTGAAGTGGCCGCGGCCGACCACCGCGCAGACCTGCAGAGAGGGCCCGGTCAGTTGGGTGCTGATCTAGCGTCAGACAAGCCTGGAGGAAACGTCGATAAAATGAAGTCTTACCCGTAGGTAGTACTTCCACTTGACGAGTTCGCACTTGTTGTTTTGGTAGGACGGTGGTGTCGGTGGGACGGTGATCATATGTGAGAAGACCTTGGAGTCTTGGCCGATCACCTGACTGTCGACGAGATCTATATCCACTAGTTTCTCATCACTGTATGTGTTCTCGCATTCAGCATACCAACTGACGAACTGCACCCAGTTAGACAGTAGAAATTAGTAATATATATTACTATCGTAACGTAACGAGGAACGTAAAAATATAGGCTAACGAATATTTTGTTACAATACGACGATGCCCCGGTCAAAATCTCATGTTTTAGTTTAGATTTTGACAATTACCTGTTGCAGAGTGACCCGTACTTTGCGCACTTCATAGGTGCTTGCGTTGTCGACCTGAATCTGGAAGGGAATGGTCTGCCCAGGAGTGTAGCCTCCCCTCGGCGCTCTAAGCTGCATTGTAAGTGGCCCTGATTTGTTCCACAAGCACCAGAAGAATTTGTCGTTTTTCATCTCGATAGGCTCCTGGTAAGAATGTAAGCGCACGTTGTTCATCACTTGTCTTAGAAATACAACGGGCAGCTGATGATGGTCCTGCCGTACCGTCGACTTGGGTAACGCGTTGAGGTCCACGGGCTCGACCACGCAGAAGCCGATTGCCCCCTTCTGACCGGACCCCCTCGGCCGCTGCAAAACCCCCGTGGCCGTGTAGCTGATGTAGCCGTGCTTGCCCACGAAGGAGCTGGGCAGCGTGTGCGGCAGGAGACACTGGAAGGGGTACTCATTCTCCCCGGGGTTGAGCATGACCTCGCCCGAGTCACCCCCGACAAGGCAACTTTTGACGTTAAGGTGCTTCTTGTGTCCCTTGGCTTTGATGCGAACTAGGGTTATTCACGTCAAAAAAACAAAACGGAAAAAGAACTCTGATTAATCTCACCTGCACTGTTAAAACCCTACGAACTAATGCTTCGTTCGTAATTATAAACAATATGCTTCGTAATACGAACGATTTGGTCGTTATACGAACGATTCTGTTTGTAGCTTCCGAAGCATTTGCGCTGTAGCTTGCAAAGCATTTGCGTTGTAGGCTAAAACATTAGCTGTATGTGGACAGCTAATTTTCGGAGCTATACAGCAAAAAGTTAGCTGTACTACTAACACAATAGCTCTAGAGCAAAGCGGTGGAGCTACCATGCTAACTTTTAGCTGCGTAGCTCCAAAAGTTAGCTGTCCATATACAGCTAATGTTTTAGCTGCAAATGTATTTTTTTTCTGAGTGTCGACTCGGCGGGCGCACGGGTGAGAGGTAAGGCGAAGAGGGGTCCGCTCCTGACCTCTCACCCGTGCGCCCGCCGAGTCGAGGATAGGCAAACCCGCAACACGGTGGCGCGTGCTCTGAATCACCCGGTACCTCCTCAACATTCTGACTTTTCGCTTACACAAGTTTAAGCCATGGCGGTTGCTGACAAATTGCACTCTGGCCTCTCCCTTGATGTGGATCCGGATGGCTGTAAAAAAGAAAGCATGGAAGACAAAAGGTCAGTCAAGTACCCGCAAATCAGGGATCATCCAGAAAGTTCGTATGTTATTTTTTCACACTTATTCTGCGCCGTCATTTTTTCTGGTTACTGTACCCTGTGCTGGCGCGTCACTGTTAAAAAAACCCTACAGGACCTACCCTGTCAATTTGTCACTAGGCCAGCGACTGTAAATTTTGATTACAGTCCACTCCGTACAGAATGTACTGTAACTTCGCAAACCGCCTTTTTGGTTAATACAGCACTTGACTTCGACACTGAAGTACAGCCTATATCATTACAGTCTGGCCTGTACATAGAATATACAGGACGGACTGTAGTCGAACCGTACCTCCTTACAGCATTTTTAACCGTGGTGTGGGCGTACTTGCCAAATGTCGCTCGCCCTGGCATCTCGTGGCCCCGTGCGAATATGCAACCGACTCGCACGTATGAATCTGGTACCAGGTGTCCAGGCTAAGACATGCCAGTACGTTGGGTTGCCTATGGACTGGCTGCGGGGGCTGCAGGCGCGGGACGGGTGGCGGGGAAGTGGCAGCTCCCCGACCACTCCCCCGCTACCCGCCCGCTCCTGCAGCCCCTGCAGCCCGTCCATAGGCAACCCAACGTACTGGCATGTCTTAGCCTGGACACCCGGTACAGTACACCAAACAGGAAAAAAGGGGACGGCGCAGATCACCCATTTCGATTCTGTATAACGGGCATAACGGAAGATGGGCGCCTGCGAGACTCGGGATAGGCCATCCCGCGGCACACGCATGCGCTGAAGGCAAGATGTTGCCTACCTATCAGGCGCTATGGGAGGTGGCAAGTCTCGTAACGGCGAATGGCGTTGCTGTTGCTACGGAGCTGCGAGGCCACGCCGTACTCACCTCTTACCGGCGTGGGCTCGTCGACGTGCACCAGGACGTGCCCGGTCACCGTCTCTCCCGCGTAGTACGTGGGCTGCGGCCGGTCGAACCTGACCCGGAGGTTGATGGGCATGGCGGCGGAGAGTAGGGCTGCACTGCAGGGCGGACTCTTCTTGTGTTCGGGTGGTTCGGCACTCGCCGGCTAAATGACCATGGGCAGGTGATAGTTACACGACTTGAACTGCGGATAAGGCGATATCTTGTCTGCGACGGATATATGGGGGATCACGGATCACGGGGCCGAAAGGTGGGGTTGGCGTGGGGCGCGATTTGGCAAACAGGAAAAATGGCAATCGCTAAGCAGGGGAGAGGAAAAAAGCTCCGGCCGGCAGGCCAGTCGCGAATGGACTTCGGTCTTCTGTGGTGGGGCGGCCCCCGGCGGCCCCCGAGGCGGGCCGAGCCCAGCTCAGTCCCGGGGCCGCGAATGTTTGCTGCGGTTTGCTGTTACTCAAGACACGGTCGAAGGACGAAGTGGATCAAAGAGTGAGGGTTCGACACCTCGGCTATATTGTGTACACAGGAGTACAGTCGGAGTGCGCGAAGCACAGTCGGGGAGTACACTCGGACGCGGAGGACGCTCGAAGTAAGTGGAGTGATTCAAGATTGAGCTTTCTAGACCACCTTCTTCTAAACCGCTGGAAATTGGGGGCGGGGGTGGGGGGGGGGGGCGTTCTGAGAAAGTTTTCACCAGGGACCCTGCGTAGGGCGGGCACTATCCGGGCACCTCGCTCTGCGCGCATGAAAAAGTGACCACTGCTCGCCCGGAGCGCCCTGCCCTGCCCGGCGGGCAGCGAGGTGCCCGTGGGCTCTTGCTGCCCGCTAGCTGTGCGTCTCTCACGCACCAACGCGTTTCGCCGCTTCTGAGAGGTGCCCGGAGGTGCCCGTCGTTTGGCCGGCCGTTGCGGTGGCAGCTTGTGGCAGCGCTTGGATCGCACGGGCACCTCGCCGGTGGAATCCAAGCGCTCGCTGAGAGGTGTCCAATGCCGCCCGCCCTACGCAGGTCCCTGTTTTTCACGTAAGATCACTGTGAGCTTTCCAATTATTGCATTCCAGGAGAAGACGAGTTGTCGACCTCTTGCCAAAAGGGTGACTCGCCACAAGCGCGAAAGCCGTAAGTGCGATGGCCAGGAAGGGGATGCGAAGCGTCCGAAATCGGCGATCATCGCAGAACGTTTTATTGTCTACTAGGCGCAATTTTCCGAATTTCAACACCAGGTTTGCGACATTTACTGTATAAAAGGAAGGATCTTTGAATTTTATAAAATAAAAAATAAACCACTTTTTCCAGGGTTTTCACGGGTCCCTTAAATCAACTGTAATCCATCGGGTCAAGGCTGTAGCGTGGGTAACAGCGTCAGAAAGTGAAAGGTCGTGTACAAACTTCTTCCGGTTCTCATAACAGAAGAGGCGTGGCTGTACAGGCTTTCCTACTCTGCCGGTCATGGCCGCAAGGGTTGGGGGTAACAAGTCCGCATACTCCTCTGTTACACCCGGTATCGACACCGACCCGTATGTAGGCACTTTTATTTACATAAACCATCGCCTCATAATATCTAGTCTAGAATTTGTGGCGGGCTGATCAGGTTCCACACCGGATACCGGGGGGTGAAGTTGTGGATCCCCATGGTGTACTCGTTGTCGCCATCCTTTGCGTCCATAATGCTGTTTCCCTTGAAGAAACACTCCTCGTAACTTGGGGGGGCTGCAAAAGTAGATGATTGTGGAAATAATAACATAATGTTAGCTTTCTTGTTGCACTTGTAAGTTTGCTACGACGAACTGGTCTTTGTAACGTGCAAAGGATTTGGCACCATCATAATACAAAGAACTAAAGAACACGTGTCTGTTAACAAAGTGGTGCTCTTTACGATGAAAATTCGTTTGTACTATGTTGGTTTCAGATCCTTTGCCCGATACAAACCCATTCTTTTAGCCCAGTCTCATATGGTACTTTCAGTTCTGCGCCGTACACTTACGGAGGTCGGGTGAGGGGCTGCCCGGCGGAGCACTCGGGCTCGGCCCGCCCGGGTACGGGTAGGCTGGAGAGAGATCCGCTATTACCACCGGGAACGTGCCGATCAGGAGGGGGGCCTTGATCTCCAGGTTCAGGTGGGCGCCACCGACTCTAGCCGTAACCTGTGGGAAGAGTTCGTGGTTAGTTGTTGTCTTGAGCAGGCGCCTCGCTTCTCCCTGCCACGGCGCCACTTCGCCACGTCACCGCGTCACCCTCACCGTCAGGAGGTATTCCAAGTCAATGATCCTGCAGTTGTTGAGGTTTGACGGAGGCACAGGCGGTACGTTGATCATCTGCGAGAAGACCTTTGAGTCGTTGGCCTTCACCTCCCTGTCGAACACCAGGTCCACCATCCTCCCCTCCGTCACCTTCGTCTTGGAGGTGGCGTTCCACCTCACGACCTGCGCACACGTGCAGTAATCTGTGAGACTCGCGTTGAGGAGTCTCCACAACGAACGTGTCACGATTCGACGACGTTAGTGGTAGCGCCTGCTGCGCGCGGGGTGGGCCAACCCGCCAGGCAGCTGTGTGGAGCTGGAGGCCCGCCCAGAGCGCCCGCGTGCAGGGCGGGTAAGATAACGTTAGACGCCCAGCGTTCCATTACGTCGACTCGCAGGATGTTCATTGTGGCGGAACAATTAGGATTCTTTCTTGACTTTTTGCTTCATTTTTAGCTTCACATCATTTTACCTGGTTCAGGGTGCCTCGTAAATTTCGCACATTAGTTGTGCTTGCGTTGTCGATCTGGATCTGAAGGAGGATGGTTTGTCCAGGGACGTAGCCTCCGTGTGGCACTCTGACGCTCATGGTAAGGGGGCCTGACTTGCACCATAGACAGCAAAAGTGTTTGCTCTGCTCCCTTTCGATTGGCGCCTGATAGCAGCATCAAAAGTGTGAAGATTAAAGTTTTACAAAGATTCCATAAGATCATCATGATTATGGAGGGATCTCGTTGCAGTTGAGAGGATTAAGTGGGAGTTTATCAGGGGTTTCATAAGAGTTTAGAAGATGTCAAAAGTACTGTTCGTCGGATTTCATTGTCGCACTGGACTTACCCTGGCTTGCGGGTACATGTTCAGGTCTAGGGGTGCAACCACGGTGAACGCCGCCCGGGCCCCGTGGTCGAACTTCCACGGCCGGTGTACGACCGCCTTGGTCGTGTACCGGATGTGGCCGTGCACGCCCTCGAAGGAGTTGGGCAGCGTGGGCGGCAGGAGGCACTGGAAGGCGTACACGTAGTCCCCGGGACTGAGGGTGATATCGCCCGAGTCGCCGCCCACAAAGTAGACCTTGTTGCTGAAGTAGATCTCACTCGCCGAGTATGTGACTGTTTCGGTTGAGCTGCCGGTGCCGCTGCTTTTGGACTTGGTCTCGGTCCAGTGCACGCTGGCCTCGCCTCGGAAGGTGATCGTCACGGCTGCGCACGGCCAGGGTGAGTAAGCTGCCGTACACTCTGTGGGCCGCTAGCAGGGGGTGCCCGGGCCGGACTTACCTCTGATTTGTGTTGGCTTGTCAACTTGCATGTCGACCCGCCCAGTCACCGTCTCCCCGCCGTAGTACGCGGCGTACGGTCGGTCGAAGCTGATGCGCAGGATGACAGGCATCGTGGCGAGGTGCGTCCCGGCTGGAGGAGGGTAGAGTAGGGTGGTGAGACCAAGGCACTGTTTTGGTTTTGGGGCGCTGGCGGAGGGAGCAAACACCTCACCTCCTCGGCGCCGGCGCGCACTAACTGACCATGGCAGGCGTAACTCGGAGATAGTCGCGATATTACTCGCGCCAAAGATAAGGGGTGCTCTTGACATGAATGAGCAGGCGGGCATTCCCCAGGTAGAACGAACGTTAGTAAAAATGATGTCACAATGACCTCATTTTGTCGCTCATCGTCAAGATTTACTGACGCCAGCCAGATTGAGCTAATTTTGACTTCAAATGAGGGTCATTTGCGAGTTTTTGATGATTGTGTTTTACCTTGGATGCTTCGTTTTCAGAGCCCTGGGGGGAGGCGATGTACCGGAGCTACTCCCGCGCTCAGACCCAAGCGTATACGAACTGAATTTAGCACCAACCGGCGGCCGGGCGTCTCTGAAACGGCCGAAGGCTTATCGGGTAACCCATGGCGTGTCTCAGCTCGACGCGTGAGCATGAGTCAGTAGCATCGTCCAGATACGTGGGTGCAGACACCCAAGACACCCGCGTATCCGGACGCAGATCAGTACCTGCTGACGCTGACCCGAGGCAGAGTCGTGCCACATGACGCAAGGGCAAGGCCGCTGGGAGAGCTCGTGGTGACTCAGGAAGGACGTTGCCAGATCAGATGGACATGATCTGCAGAGTTGGTGAAGAGCTACTGTCGCCAACCTAGGTGCCCTCCTCTGGCCTGGTGCGAGAGAGACGTAGACAGAACCCTGAAACTTTAAGAAGGCCAGAGTGAGCAGGCCCTGATATACTCTACCATCCGCCAATAAACAAATCTTATCAAAAGTCATCTGAGCCGACTTGCACTTGGCGCCACAAACGTTTCCCGGGGCGACGGTAATGATAGCGCCTGCGAAGCGCTGGGTAGGCCAACCCGCGAGGCACCTGTGTGGAGAGGGCGGCCCACCCAGAGTGCCCGATCCCAAGCGTGGAAACTTAAGCATTACCTCGTGTTACCTCGGGGCGTGGGGCGTTTATTATCCAGTTTTCATTTAACTGTGCCACGACTTGGATTGGGAAAATCTAAATACAAAGCGTGAACACAAGTTCGGTTAGATAATTATGTTCTCCTCTTTATTACACTCATATGACAAACAAATTAACAAATGACTTTTTTTCAACAAGTACATATAAAATCGATCTGTCAGTGTTATGTCACAAGTAACCCAGGTACATGATTTGTGCTTTACAGTTGCTTTAAAATAACTTACATATCAAGTATATGATACATACAGTTTTGATCATACTACACTACCAATGGTGGAGAAAGAGTAATCTTATTTCATAAAATATGGATGTAGAAAAATAGCATAGAATTTACAATTCGTCAAATAATCCTTTTGTGCTACAAAAAATCTATAATTTATAGTAGTTTTGTGCAAAGTTTCTTTTTAGAACCAGCTAGATAAAACATCTAAAATAAATTCATAAATTCTTAAGGGTTGTCTTTTTACCTTCAAAAGACAAATATCACAAATGATATGCACATAACATTGAAAGTTTAATGGTATGTTTTAAAAGAGATATGGCATGGTTAATTGCATGTCCACTGTTCATGTAATTTATGAAGGTGTTCTACTGTGCGTTGACTTAAATTTAGTTCTGGATGGATTTCTATCAGTCCAGGTTCTTTTAGTAAACTTAATCCAGCAAGAGCTGCAAGAGAAGAAAGACAGATAGTACAACTTTCCATAATGATGAGAGTAGGTCTGTGTATGTTGTATCTGTTTACATACCAAAGTAGGTGTGGAGTGGTTCAACATCAGTACTTGTCCATTTTGCAAATCCTCCAGTAATATTATCTTGAGTGGCTAGAGTAAAGCTCCGATTTTCTGATTTATTGATTAGATCGTAGCAATCTAGGATCTACGAGCACAAACAGTTATCATTAGAAATATCAATAATACACATTTTAAAACGAAGAATGCCTTCATTTACTCAGACCTTTAAAGTTGCTCCCACCCAAAATGAATAACATGTGTCCACAGGTTTGTTTGGCCTGCCATTAAAACCAGATTCTTGGCGCATCATACACCAACGGCGTAGGCCATCAAGCTACAAAAGGAATTAAATTGTCTTGTACTTTTATGTTGGTAACTAAGTTTCCTCTCAGTATAGGATTCAATAAATTAAAGCATTATACCTGTCTGGTGGAAAGCATTGTATGCAGTGTTCCCATAAGTGAGAGGCTAGCTACAGCACAAAATGTATGACCACCATGTGATTCTAATCCAGGTCCTTGTGCAAATGCATTATCATAAGACTGAAAAATATCATCATGATTAATAAGAAAAATCATTGTGAAACCAGGTAGCAGTTGAAAAAAATTGTGACTCACTAAGCTTTGCATAATGTAGTTGGTCGTTAGACCAACATCCATACCACTCCAGTCCTGTAGTATATAGCACACTGCAGCAGCAGAATATACAAAACGCATGTCACATTCACTGCCAGCTAATGTGGCACAGAAACTACAAAAAACATTAAAATAAAGTGAGAAAAACACAAGTCAATGAAGGATTTATGGTTCCACTTTTATAATTTATACCTTCCATCAGACTGCTGGCATGCTCGTACACCTGCTGCTACAACTTTCCTATTGACCCGGGACAGATCGTCTCCCAAAATTAACAGGGTGCCTAGACCTGTGTATGTCATGCTGACATGTCCACATGCATAGGGCTCAGAGTTATCTATCACACCTGTCGCAGGGGGTAGTATCAAAGTACTAGCTCCTTGGAAGCCCCAGCGTGCCACTTCATCATCGCCATCTGAATTCATGCACATTTAAAAACCAGTAAGTTAAAGGCCATATTTTATGACAAAAGGTAATACAAACAAACAAACCTGACTCTTTGGCTTGAATAAGTAAATGATAAACCCATTCTCGGATATGTTCCTTCTTCTCTGGTGTTAACTGATCCAGTGCATCAAGGAGGTCTAGTCCAGAAACCGCAAAAAAGCACAGAAGCAGCCTGAAATTGTCAGAGATAAATCAAAATAGTGCAACTAGGTTATTGCAACCAATGGAAATAGTCAACTTATAAAATCACTGTACCTTGTAGAATCATAATTACTTGCATGGCTGGGGAGAATATTTAAAAGACGGAGGAAGTATCGAGCATGTTTTTTGGGGTTAAAATCCATTGGTCTTCAATTAGTTTTCAATTAAACAACATCTAAAACTCCAGAAAAATTTAACCATTTGACAGACCGGGACCTCCTAAATGACAATCGGCAACTCTGAAATGAAAAATTTCTGTTTACCATGGCTGGCCACTTTCTTCAAAGAAAAACATTAACTAAAAAGAAGTCAAATAGCTACACCAAATCTAATAAAGTGCAAATTAACATGATTTATGTTCCGTTTCTTTCAATACTTTCATTATTTATGGGGCGAATATTTGATACATTGAGTAGAATTTAGCTGAACACATATTTAGAAGTTGGTCTGTTGTTCAGGGGGATTGGGAGTAGAGGTTGACCAACATTTGATTTTGGTTTGTTTGTTTGTTAGTTTGTTTACAGTCACGAAAGAAGCATTATAATAAATCACAGTATATTTTATGATGGATCTTAATTCCAAGGTATTTCTTTCTTTTTACAAATGTCTTAGGCTTTTCAGCGTTTGTGTCGATTTTTTGTTATCTTTTTAGTGTCGTCTGCTATTTTGTCTGCTTTCTCATCAGCGTGGTAGTCAACACATACAACAACATAACCACGAAGTTCTTGCCCTGCATTAAAGCAATATGTGATGAGTTCTAATTAGTTCAGTACCGGTCTATTTCGACCCAACGAGCCTTTGTTGAGCATTCTCAGAAAAATTGATTTTTTTGAAATCCGAACTATGTCCGAAGACTTTCAAGAAGTATGGGAAGACTTGGTTGGGATACCAGCAGACCCACCATCTATGAGGGAACTATGTGAAAACTGCACGTAAGTCATTTAAAGATCCTTAGATAATGTTAAAGTTCCTCGTCATGGTGTTTATTAGAGCGTTAACACTTGATCCACTTGGTCTTCATTTTTATTTCTGTGTTGGTTTCAGGAGACCTAAACTAGTTTGTTGGTGCTCATATCTTCCTGCGACACCCCTGGTAACTAAGTGCTGTATTGTCATTCTTCAACACCCAGCTGAAGAAAAGCGTTGCTTGAGGACTGTACCAATGCTTTCCCTGGGACTAGCACCGGGTCTCTGTCATGTTTACAAGGGCAAAAAATTTCCTCAACAGAGGTAATATAACTGATGTTTAGCTAAGAGTTAGTTCTAAACTAATCTTAATTTTCTCTTCTACAGGCATACGGGCTTAGAGGATCTCATGCATGCACCCAATTCAGTCTTACTCTACCCATCACCTCAATCAGTTGATTTGAGTGATTTGCCAAAACTAGCGTCAGGTGGTTATGATTCTTATAATTTATTTCTCTTGGATGGAACTTGGCCTCAAGCTAAAGCGATATATCATAGCAGCCCCCTCCTGCATTCAATGAAACAAGTGAGCTATTGGAATACACTTAAAACTGTACTAACTTTCAATTTTATCATCATTTCAATCTCTGTTACCTTTCTTTAGGTGAAGTTGTTAACTACAGGTACCAGTGAATATGTGATACGTACTCAACCAACAGAAGGCTGCCTCTCTACATTAGAAACTGCTGCTTTAGCGCTGACCATTCTAGAAAATAGGGAAGTTATACGAGAAACACTTTTGAAACCCTTAAAGGCATTATGTGATTTCCAATTAGATCATGGAGCAGTGACACATCAAAGCAAAGAGTATTTGATTAAGACCAGAACATATCCTAAATTAATTGGTAAACGTCTCAGTCGATTACTTAATGGGGTGTCTCCTAATGCTGCTGAATCTGATGCCAGTCACTCTGACAAGGAAGTTGGCCCAAATCAATGAACATTGTGATCAATCTCAAAGAGTGGGGAATTCTTATTTTCTTTGCTTTTAACTCCTCTGTGCAACATGTACTTCTAAAACAGATAAATAAAAGAATCATTTTAAAAACAATTGTATTTGACCAAAAAATTACTCGTTCAATCCAAAGCGGACAATAAGAAGTTGGTGAACAGTCTTTTAAGATTCGAAACTAAAGTTGATCAAGATAACAGAGATTCACAATAAAATTAGGCAGCTCAGAATTACAGTACTGACATTCAAAGGTATTTAGGTAACAAAAATAATAGAGATTCCATTAAGATACAGACTTAAAAAATTGAGCTTTGGACGGTACTATAACTTTTCAAACAATACAGAAAAAAATAAATATATAAACAATATTTTAGGTAATAAAACGATTGGTCAAAACCACATGCACATGAAAACATAACAGTTCACATCAAAAAAATTGGTAATGTAAAAATGAATTAAGAAAGCATAACAAAGTCAATCTACAAAGAGTTATGTCCATTGCATTCCTGGAGAGCAAAATTTTCAAAGCATTAGAAAGACAAGGACAGATAAAGAACATAACTATGTTTAAGCAGCCATTGTTCAAAACATAAAACTTGATATCAAGCATAAATTGCTAAAATACCTCAAAAACCATGGACATAAAAAATATAAAATCTAAATACTTGAAATGTTAAATTACTATACTGTCATTTAATGAATACAAATTCAAGATCCTTTCTCTTTAAATATCTTAGGATATTGAACAACAAATTAAAGAAGTGTCAATAGACGTATGAAAGCATAGGCAAAAAATTATTGTCCTTCTCAATGAGCATTTTAGCTGCATACAAATAGACAAAAAATATCTTGATTCTTTTGCAAATCAATTACGGCGCTTGCGCTGCTGGTGGGGCAACAGGGTCAAAGGTCCAGACTGGATAGCGTGGTGTAAAATCTTGGATGCCCATTGTGTGCTCATTGTCAGTTGAATCCTTGATACTGTTTCCTTTCCAGATGCTTTCCTCATAGCTTGGAGGAGCTGCAATCGAAATAATTTAGTAGTTTTTTTTTGAAGAGTACAGAAAACAATTAATGAAAAATCACGATTAATTCAGCAATGCAGTACATACGTAGCTGAGGGTACAGTGGAGGAGCACTGGGTGCAGTAGACGGATTGGTTGATGGGGGAGTGCTAGGTGCTGCAGCAGGTGGCAGATTCCATCCACCACCAACTTGGGATCCAGGAGCAGGAGCAGGAGCAGGAGCAGGAGCAGGCGATAGGGATGGAGTAGGGATGGGGACTAGGCCGAGGGTTGGTGATGGAAGCTGTGCAGGCTTTGCAGGAGAAGCTGGATTTGGTGAAGGTTGGCCGGGCTGAACAACAGCAGTGCCACCAGGCTTGTATGCTGTTGGTCCAGTCAGCAAAGGTATGGTACCCATAACTACAGGAATGCGAGCACTGACATTTTTGTGGAATCCTGAGACAACTGCTTCAATCTAAAAATAAAATAAGAAAGGGAAAGTTAACAAATATGCACAAACCATATTTCAACAATGTCAAAGGCTCAAATTTTACCTTCAGAATATATTCTAAATCAATTATTCCGCAATTAGCCAGGTTTGAGGGTGGTATAGCAGGTACAATAATGTCTTTTGAGAAAGATTTAGATTCATGAGGCTTCACTTCATCATCAACAGCTAGTTCCCCCAAAGTAGTTTTGGTTTTTTGAGTCTTGTGAATGGGATCTCTTGCATGCCATGTAACCTCCTAAAATATGAAATAAAACTTGATATCAAATCTCACCTACTCCATATCGTTTTCATTATTGTTTCTTTTTTACCTTTCGAAGAACACAATTGATAGGGCGGACACGGATGTTACTTCCATTTTCAATTTCTACCTGAAATGGAATAGTTTGACCAGGAACAAAGCCACCGGCAGGCACCTTTACAGTTAGGGTGAGAGGTCCAGACTTGCACCACAGACAACAAAAATTTTTGACTTTTTCAAATTCTATTGGTTCCTGAAATTTAAGAACAAGTGTATCACAATACGTAATGCAGAGAAAATATACAGAACAAAGTTCCTGGAAAAGGCTTACTTTTGCTTGAGGTAGCGTGTTTAGATCAAGAGGTGCTACAACAGTGAAAGCAGCCTTAGATTCTTGATCAAATTTCCATGGTCTATCCAAAGTTGCCTTCACGGTGTAACGGATATAACCATGTTCACCCTCAAAGGAGGAGGGAACAGAGATAGGAATCTGACATGTGAATGGGTAAGAGTATTCACCAGGATTCAACTCGATCTCACCTAAAAATTAAATTCAAAAATTTCAAAAAGAAATTAATTTTTTGCACTGGTAAGAAAAATTATATGTAAAAATCCCAAATCTAGGAATCTCACCACTCTCGCTGCCCAGCAGATGGTATTTGTTCTCGTAGTATGTTTCAGTAGCTTTATAAATCACTTGATCGTCATAATCTTTGCCTTGGGAATCCTTCTTTCTCTCTGTTTCAGTCCATTTCACTTCTGCTTCTCCTTTAAAGTTGATAGTGATTGCTAGCAGTAAACAAAAATCCACTTAATTAACTTATACAACAACTAGGATTATTGTAATAGATTCAACCATCAACAGTATATTTACAGTTATCAAAAATCATCTAAATGCAAAATTCTGGACCCCTCCTCACAAACAGAACACGTTTAAAGCAGTGTCAATCGATGGAATCGTTTGACATGGAGGCAAAACTTACTGATCTCTTAAGGAATTTCGAGGTTATCATAAACACCCACCTCTCAATTTCTTGGGTTTGTCCACAGTCACGATAACCCGGCCAGTGACAGTCTGACCAGCGTAGAATGTTGCGTAGTGGTTATCAAACAGAATTCGGATATTCGCGGGCATGGTGGAATACCTGTGCAAATTGACGGATTCGACTTGATAAATTTAACCTTCGTCCGAAAGTCTCCGCAACCAACCCCAGCCAACTGCCGTGTTACGGCCGAGTCGCTTGTTGCCGTGACGTCACGGAGCCGGCCTCGGATACTGCCAACCTACGGACAATGAATGTCGCCGTATCGGGCGGGGCAGGCTCCACATGTGGGATATTTTTTGTTGATCAGTGTGGTCGTTCCATAAAAGATAGAGGAAGATGGGTTTGAATTTCAAAGTTAAAGTACATAGATAAGATAACTCAAATGTATTCCAGAATTATAAACCACAAAAACATGAATATAAAATATGTAACATAATAGAATTTACAAAATGACATATTCCATAATAATACATTATTACAATCATTGCACAAAATCTAAAGAAGCGAAATGCCTTTTGGACCTCGAAAAATCTTGGAGCTGAGGGACTTGTGAAGGAATGAATCTGAAATTATAAAAGGTTACAGAACAGTTAGTAAACATAATTGAAAGGTCCTCTAGTTGAAAAGTTAAAGAAATTATTTTATAATTATTTAAATACACATATGAAACAACTCACCTTTCCAGTTTCGGCAAGTTCTAGAAACTGCGGCCACAACAGAAGTGTAAGAATTCTGAGACAAATAGTGCAGCCTACTCTTCCAGGAGAAGAAGGCAAGGGTGATGGCTGCCAGTTTGCAAGAACTTTTCTTCTGGCTGGAAACTGCAAACAGAAAATTTTATTACACATTCTACGTCTCTTCATTAATATAGGACATTTAAAAAAGTTACAGTTACCTGAAATGATGCTAGTGGAGTAACACTGGCTGTGGCTGGAGTGACTGTGTGGGAGTCACCAGGACTCTTACTGACATGAGGAATAATGGCTTGAGTAGCTCCAGGTCTACACGGTGTACTCCTAGGTGTTGATGCACTGGCAAAGGTTTATTCCCGGTCATGAGGAGCCACAGCTGCAAACCAGAACCAAAACATTAAGAAAAGCTTGACAGAATTTGAAAGTAAGGTAAAATTAGTTGTTCAAAACAATCAGAGTTAAAAGTTTATTTCAAGAGGACTAAATACAGTATAATTAATGTCATGGCTTATCTAATATGCCCCACACAAATTATGATTATAACATTAAAGATTACATTTCCAAGGACCATAACCAGCACACTGCATTGTATATGATGATGCTAAATAACACATATATAAATTGAAGGGGACACAGGGCTGAATTTATTGACTTCTTCAGAGACTGCTGATAAAAATATTTTTATGTAGGGAACTTGAAGTACTTGATAAGAAACCATGTCAAGAAAAAACATACTTCGTAACTTAAACCGTTCTTGGGTTATAGTATGTTGAAACATTTTTGAAATGCTCAACCCAAAACTCCAAGCGCTTATAAAACTTTGTGCTGTGGAGTTGGGGTGCAAAAAATTATTATAACTATAGAAGGCTTTCTTGAATTTCAACATCTTTCTTTAGATTTAATATTGGTCCATTTTACTGTCCATGAATTTCCCACACTCTTGCACAGAGCTTTAAAGAGGAAAGTGTTCTACAATAACCACCTACCACAGAAACACACTAACCTGTTTGTGTCAGATGGAAAGTGGAAAACGGTCTTGCAATCACCTGATACAGCAAAAGCACGTCACCCCGGCACAGAACACTTTATCTTTTTCATTTCCTTGGTCAAAACGAGACGCTGCATTGTAAATAATATTCGAAATCACGAAATAAACAATCCAGAATGAAAGCAGAAACATTCAAAGAAATGGTGCATGTTGACACACTGCAGCCAGCCATCCCCAGAATCCCCAGAAAATTATTATGGTTCGCAATTATAATTAGAAGGAACTGACATTAAACAACGATGAAACGTATACACCAAATGTGCTTAGATATGAATAACAGTGACGTTAAAATCGCCAGCTGGGCGACCAAACCAGAAAAAATAGGGTTTTATGCCCCTCATTTGCAGTTCCCAAGGTGGCAAGATCCCAGGCCGGCTATGGTGGTGGGGGGACGGCTAGCGACCGGAAACAGCCATTGCAGTTGGCTGGGGTTGTCCGCAACTCCCTTGTTGCCGTCTGCGTCTGCCTCCTTTGCCTGCCACTCAGCCGGGCGGCGCCACGGCGCTCTTTCACGGCCGCGCCCTGGTTGGTGGAGTGGGGGAAAGGGGAGGGGAGAGGGAAGGGGTGGGCAGGGAAGGGAAGGAGCAGGGCCAGATAGAAGAGAGGGGAGGGGGGGAGGGGCACTGGCCCGTCGGACATAGGGCGTTAGCTTCCAGCAGCTCGCGAATTGAAGGTCGGCGCCGCCGGTCCAGCTTGCCTCTGGCATGCCAATCCCATTCGCCGCCTCAGCCGTCCAAGCGCTACCCACACATCAAACTGCCCAATCTGAGGCGGATAATGTCGCTCACGATGCCCAATGGTTCTCGCGGACCATCTCGGACGAGTGCGGGAGGGCCTTTGCTACCAGTGAAAGTTGAAACTTGAAAGCGGAGATCGTATTTAACTTTATTGTCGCGGCGTAATTTGCACGTTTGTTTTTATGACGACGTAGAACACGCGAGGGAAGACTGTCATACTTGGCGGGAGAGGAGGTGGGTCGGGAGGAGGGGTCTCTAACGAGTGGTCTAATGAGGGCGACACGAGAGTAGGGATAGGCCACACATCCCGCCTCAAGTGCAGTGAGTGGACTGGAGACAGCGGTGTTTCGTACAGATGATTCCGCGTGTCGCGAAAACGTCCATTTCATCAACCGAGTCTCGCAAATTTGCAAAGCTGTAACCGTATAGGAGGCAAAACTATATATCGCCAATCGGACTCTTGATTCTTCTCTAATAAGAAAGAAAACACGCACGCGCGCCCGCGCCGACTATTAGGAAGTGCAAATAAGAAATCAATTGACTTTTATTGACTGGCAAACAAAAACGGTAAACGACACCGCGCGGGCCGAGCATACATTACCGCCTTTCTCCCAATGATAGATGGGCCGGCACATCTACATAAGCAATCAGTGTAACGGGATCAGTCCCGAGCCCACAGCGGGCTGGGCCGGGCGCGTCAGAAAGCGTCGGCTGGGCTGGCTCGCCGGCCGCGACGAGGAGGGAAGGCCCAGGGCGCCCCGGACGCAGCCCGCTTGTTTATCTCGGGGCGCATCCTGCTCGCGCGGGGGGCAGCCAATGGGGACGCGGCCCAGCCTCGGTCGTCGAGGCAACGTCCAATCGCAACGTCTCGGGGAGCCAATGGGGGAGGCACGGGGGCGGAGCAGGGCGGCGGCGCCGGGGTTGGGAGCGAGAGAGAGAGGGGCGGCCCTCGCGCACCCCTGGCGAGGAGCGGGAGAGAGAGGGCGAGTGCGGGCGCGAGCGCCGTGGGCGGTCTCGGGGAGGAGCGGCGGCTACCATTGGAGTGACAGTTGCCCCGTGTTGCCCACCGCTGGGCCGCAGCTGGCTACCTCCCCGGCACTCCGCAACCCCCTCGGCCGGGACGGACGGCCCTCTCAGTGGCTGTTGCAGCGAAACGAGACAATGCAGAGGAAACAACCGGCGTCGTCGGTAGTCGACAGTGGGTGCGCGCGTGTTTAAGTTTCCCGAGGAACGCGTAGTCTACGGTGCTCCCGTATTCACTGAAGGGGCCTCCTAGTGATGTTCTAAGAAAAATCGAGCTGCGCGCAGGATCGCGCTGAAGATATCATCGCCATCGTAACGCGAGGGTACGATGGAGAGCGTTGACAGCGGCACGAAGACGCCCAGCGCGTCGTCGACGCGGGAGGCATCACCACCCGCCTGACTCCTCGGCGTCGTCCTCCCTGCGCCTCCGCCAGGATGCTGCGCGCGCCCGGGTCGTCCTACCCGACGACGGAGCGCGGCGCGCGGCGCCCCAAGTGCGCGCGCTGTCGCAACCACGGCATCATCTCGTGGCTCAAGGGCCACAAGCGGCAGTGCCGCTTCAAGGGCTGCGTGTGCGCCAAGTGCAACCTCATCGCGGAGCGGCAGCGCGTGATGGCGGCGCAGGTAGGTTGTGAGACCGGCTCATGGGCCCGGCCTGGGGCTGTGCGCCTGTCGCTGGGAGGGTAGGCCGCTCGCCGCGCCGGAGTGTCGCGCGCCGGGCTACCCGGAGCCCCGCAGCCAACCCAGCCCGGAGAGTAAAGGTGTGTGTGGTGCAGGTGGCGCTGAAGCGGCAGCAGGCGGCGGAGGACGCCATCGCCCTGGGGCTGGCCGCCGTGGCCACCGGCACGCAGTACGGCTTCCTCCCGCCGGGCCCCATCTTCGGCATGACCATCACCGCTCCTAAAGGTAAGATCAATGTCTCCTTCTCACTCGTCACCGAGGCGCCCCAGTCTCGCCCTGTCTTTCTCTTGCCCAAGACGACTGTTTCTGATTCGCGCAGGCGGCGCCGCAGCGGCTGATTCCAACAACAACGCCAACCACGAACAGGAGGACGACGCCGAAGGTGAGGGCAGCGACGGGCGGCCCGAGGACCGCGACAGCGAGCTCAGCGCCCCAGAGCACGAGGAGGGGCCCGGTGAGCAGCAAGGCGATCATAGCCGCAACCGGAGCAGGTGAGACACAGCGAGGCAGTAGTGCATTGAGGTTCCCGCGCTAAGACCGTTGTCGCTGACCGCGTCCTCGCGCTGCCCAGTGTCGCCAGCGCGGCTCCCAGCCCACCGCCCCTGCCGCCTGCTGCCCCCGCGCGGCCCGCGCCCACAGCCTCCTCCCTGGACCTGCTGGCGCGGCTCTTCCCCACCAAGAAGCGGTCAGTGCTGGAGCTGGTGCTGCGGCGCTGCGAGGATGACCTGCTCCGGGCCATCGAGCACTTTGCGCCTGGGTCCGCGGTGGGCTCGGTGGCGCCTGGCCAGGACGTGCCCACCCAGCTGCACGACGCCCGCCGGCCGCCGTCCTCCCCTAGGGTCGTGGCGCAGCAGTCGCCACCCGCAGCGCCACCGACCTGCGCACCCACCCCGCCGCCCCAGCAGAGCGCGGCGACGTCGCGGGGGTCAGCCTTCCGTCCCCTGCCGCCCCCGGTGGCGCCGCCGCCCCCCATGGCGCACCAGGGCGGGCTCAGTCTGCGGCACCCGATGCTCTTCCCATTCCATCAGGTAAGCAGCAGAGGCGGGGAGGTAGGCCTAGTTGTTTTGCAAACATGTAATACGTAATTGACAACTGTACCAGGTGGCTGATTAACCCCGCGCACTTCTTTATTTAGACTGTACCGCACGCACGAGTGCGGGCGGGTTGCCTACTCGCCCGGCCCGTAAGGCGCCGTGGACAGGGGCGATAGGCAAGCCCGCCCGCACTCCCTGCGTGCGGTACAGGCTAACTACAGAAGTGCGCGGGGTTAATCAGCATCAGCCACCTGGTATTTTGATATCGGCTTCGCACAAGATCGTTGTGTATCGTTCTAGAATATTTCACTTGATCCGCTCTTTTGTAACTTGTAACTTCATACCAAGCAAGTAAAACTTCTTGACCAAAGCCGTAATCAAGAGCACAGTTTGTTTTTCCGGGTGCTCCTGCGCGCAGCCGTTCCTTTCATGTTGACCGCTCCTTTGGCAGGGTGGCATGGGGGGCGTTGGCGGCCGCCTGCTCAGCCCGTGGTGCGCGTCGTCGTCGGACCTGCTGCTGGCGCTGCCGCCCCTGGGAGGCACCCTCGGCCCGCCACTGCCGCCGGGGGCGCACTCGGCGCACGGCCTGTTCTTCCAGCCCCCTCCGCTGTGCCTGGCGCCGCCGCCGGCCCAGCACCCACAACCCCCCGAGCACGGCGCCGAGCCCCGCGGCGGCCACGACTTGTCCTGGCTGCACGTGCACGCCGGCCCCCACCAGCACCTCGCCGACCACCGCACGAGGACGATGCCACCGTCGCGGCGCTCCCCGGACGACTCCACTGATTCCGGTAACACCGTTGCCCTCGTCGCTGACGGCGACCGTGGCGATTAGCGCTAAAAAGTGTCTGAGGATGCATCCGTTTGAAAACACGTGACATTTTAGCGCTTATTTATAACCCTCGGTATTAATTTTTAGATTTATTCAATTACGGAGTTTAAGATTTTGTTGAGTTGAGCATATTTTTGGTCTCAGCTTTGTACATACCGTCTTTTATTTTATTCCGTGTATATTACTGCCAAAGATTTATCTTAAACCAGGTCGGTGAATAGCATCGACTTGTTACCTTGTACCTGCCATGTAAAATCGCCAATCAATCGATTATACCTCTTCATTATTGTACTTACATGCTGCGCTCGCATAATCTCTTACCCATAACCCCTTTCCTCTTGTTTGGCACCACTGGACTCACTCGCCACCGGAATGTGTAGGTACTGCGCAGCCCTCTTTCAGCCTGCAAACACAGCAAGGGCCCCCGGGGAGTGCCCAACGACAGGAGAAATCTCTGCCGAGGAGGGTCCTCCAAGGGCCGGCAGGCAGTAGTCACCGTCTTCGCCATTCTTTCCGCCACCCGGTGCGAGCAGGCTGCGGGGGAGTTTCATCCGACAAGTCAACAGACGTGGCTGCCCTACGGCTGCAACCCCTCCCCCCCCCCACCCCCACTGCCCACACCCACACCTCGTGGACGCGCTCGGCGCTCCTATTCTGTTCTGTGTACTCCGTGTAATCCCCCCGGGGCGGCGATCGCACCACCGCACTGTTTTCTCCGCCAATTACTTGAGACTCGGCTAAAGATATTTTGGCAGGGAAGTGGTCGGGTTTGTTGTTCAACTGTTCGACGATGAGGGGGGCATGGCGATGAGTTGTGCCTCTTTTTGCTTCTCCACTGCTGGCACAGGCATACCCATGAGCACCGGCCTGCGCGGGGGGCCTTGCGGCGGCGGGCGGAGGCCGCATTTCTCCCGCTCACGCCACTCTCGAGTTCCCTCTGGCGGAGGTAAAAGCTTGATGTGTGTGAGGTGAGGCGCGGAAACGTGTCATTCTGAGACCCTCCCCTCCGCCCCACACGTCGGCTGCACCCCTTGGCGCCCGCCCCACCCCTCCGCGCGCTCGCGCCAAATGAAAACTGATTCTAAGTAAACATTGGCTGACGGATCCGCTTGCCGCCGCCGAGCCGAGCGGGGGAGGGGCGGGGTTGGGGTTTGTCTCAGGAGAGCGACGAGGCGAGCCGGTACACCAACGCGCTGTCGCCTCCAGCCCGTATCCACGCGGATTTTTATCTCAGCCTCTACTTTCCACCCTTGGCCAGGATTTGTGAGGAAATGACGTCCGAGATGCAGCGCACGTACCGCCGCGACAAACGCCTCGAGGAGCGAGGTGAGTGATGTTGGCGGAGGTGGCCACCCGGATGAACTCCCGCTCGGCCCGGAATATCTGCGGGGCAATCTGAGTGTGTGTTTATTCGGGACACTGGCCCTCCCGCCTCCCCTCCCCCGCCCCGGCGGCGCACCACCGCCCCGCAATGTTTATCTTCTTCTCCATTTTACTCTAAGCGAGTTTCTCGTGGCCGCCGGTGTTTTATTACCATTTCTCCCCTCGCCAAGTGGTTAGGGGCGGGGCGGGGGTGTTCTTATTAAGTTACCCAAGTAATTCACCTTCTCCCGCTGGGGCCCCGGGCAGGCGCCGGCCACGTGGCGGCCAGTGCGGGGGGGGGGGGGTCACGCGTGGACACATGTAGACACGTGGGTCGGGCCCCGTGTAGGTCACCTGGTCGCTCATGCTGGGCGGAGAGCGGCGACATTAAGCGGTTTGAGTTAAGAAGGACCGCTACTGGCGTTATGGGATCTGCTCGAGACTCATGTGGGGTAGGCCTAAGAAAAGGGGGGGGGGGGAATCAGGCACCATAGAGGAAGAATCCTCCATGCTCGTCACTGACGGCAGAGTGACATTAGGGGCGCAGTGACGCGTGGATGGTGTGATTGATCAGATTTGGGCCTTTCGGTGTATCGGGTTGCACAGCGTGCAGGAGATACTCGCCGGGGCCCCGACGGCACGGGGTAAGCACGGGGAGGAGGGACTGAGTAAGGTCCCCGCCTTCCCCTTAGTAGTTGTGTGGCAGCGTGATGCCGGGAAAAAATCGCCCCCTTATAGTCGTCGGTTGTTTTTCGAGGGTCAAACAAACGATACACACTACAAGAACGGGAAGGGTGGAGGGGTGCGGCGGTCGTCAACCCTTGTCCGCATCCAGCCTCGACAACCTTCCTCGGGTCACTGTCATCCTTCGTGTCACAAATGACTCGACAAGTGAAGAACAGGCCCCCGCCCCTTCTGCCGCATCGACGGTTGCACTCGTATCCGTGGTGAGAGAGAGCTGACCGACCACCCCGTCCCACCCTTGCCCGCGCGGCAGTTCTCTGACTTTGAAGCGGGGCTCTTCCCTAGCGTTTAGCGGGCGTATTAAGGCGTACACGGCGGAGGGTGAGCGGGAGGTCTAGTCGAGACGAGTCGCTTTGAGGTTACCCAACACAAACACTGGTGGCCCAATGTGCTAACTGCTTGTCGAGACCCATCACCCGCCCAGGAAGGGGGCAGCATCAGCACCAGCCCGTCGATGTGTGTGGCACATGTGTCTCTGTTCTCTTTCTTTGCTGCCGCGCAGTCGAAACAAACGGCAGCTGTTTCGGCTTCCGTCGACTGCTTTAAAATAATACATCCCCGATAACAGTCACGGTGGGTGGTTCAAATGGTTCCTTTGGAAATAGACGGGGAGGGGGAGGGGGGAGGGACGGGGGAAGGCCGCGGCCGCTTAACACCTGCAACTCAGATATCTCGTTCAAGGTCTCCTTTCGCACCCATTTTCCGGTAGCGAAAAATATAACGAGTTCAGGACAAGTCACTCGTCGTTGTTTCCCTGTAGTAAATCTGCAGTAAATCCGGACTTGAATACCCTCGCGCTCCTCACGCCTGGCAGCAGAGGAGTTGAGCTGGATGCGGCATTCCCTCCGCCACTCCCCCATCCACAAACACACACGTTACCCGTCTACTAGTCCTCCAAACACTCGGCCCTCGGCCGCCGTGTATTCAACTTGCGCCCCTCGGGCCACCTTGGGCGGGCCGCCCCGCGCCGCCCTCCGTCTCCTCCCCTCAATGGACCGACTGTCGGTGCGGCTAATGGATTTGGTATTTTGGTTCGGCGGCCGGGCCGGGCCGGGCCGGGCAGTGTGGCGGTGTGGTCTTCCCTGCCGCACGCCGCGCCACCCTCATTGGCCTCTTGTGCCAGTTTGATTATTACGCTTCCGGTCCCGACAATCATCATATCAGAGAAACACAGAGTCTCGATTCAAGATAGTTATATAATATAATCCTTTAGTAGAAAACATTTACAAATTTGTTTCATATTCATAAAAAATTAGGATAGAGCGATCCCACTTCAAAGTGCCACTTATAGGCAAATCCAAGTCAGACCACTTCTTAATGGAATATGTATCACATGATATCAGTCTAGATTATAGTACAATGTATCTCTGGCAAAACGTCATGACAGCAAAACCAAAACATATTTCTTCAAACATTGACAAAAGTTTGGGAATATTCAAATGAGTATTTTCAGTACTTAAGTGATTCGAGGGCAGGACCCTCCATCTGGAGAAGCATCTGGATCCAGGAACATCACACCACAGATCACAGAAAATCCAATAAGAATGGCAAGAAGTTTCAGAAGACGGTCTCCACCTGAACACAAAGACATAAATTAGAATAGACATCCACTTCACAAAATTAATTTTAAATACTGGCATAAATTATCATTTTGTGCATTGATTTGGACATACCTTGATTAAGTTCATGAGGCAAAACTTCAAAGAAGGTTACATAGAAAAATGTTCCACAGGCAAGCCCCTGAAGAATCCCATTGACAGCAGACTCATCAACAGAATGGCCAAAATCTTCAATGCCCAGACCAATAGCTATACCTATAGGTGAAGCTACTGAAAATATGAGATTGGACCTGATGCATGACCACAAGGAAAGCCTGCTTTGGGCCAAATTTAAGCCTAATCCAAATGCAATGACTGCTTTGTGAAGACCAACTGCTAAGAGGAACTGAAAGAAAGAGAGAAAGAAAATCAGAATACTGCCATTCAAATTTGAAGAAAAATGTGCCCAATGAATTTTCTGAAGAACAGTAAAACATGTTTTCAGAACCAACCTGCATTACACTATCAACATCAGGCTGTAGACCAATTGCTAAGCCTTCAAATACTGAGTGTAGTGATAGTGCTGCAGTGAGCAGAACTGAACGGAATGTTGAGTGAGGGTCTGCATCAACTGAAGCCACCGAATCAAGGGAGCGGCCATCAATACTGGTTGTGAGGGGGTGATCTCTCACACCAACAACTGAGCCTCCCCGTCGCCTGACTTGATTAACATCACTGTCTTCTTCGCTAGACTATAGAAAAATATTTAATTAAATCAATATTATTAAAACTAAAACTTAAATTTAAAGTGATCACAGAGGGACACTTACTCTGTTGTGAGATATATCTCTGACATTCGCACTTTCCTTGTAATCAAGAACAATTTGTTCCATTGTAAGAACAAGGAAAAACCCAAAGGCGGTAAGAAAACCAGCCACAGGAAAGCCATGACCCCAAGAAGCCTAAGAGATAGAAAAGAACATTTTAAGATTCATAATACTTATATATCTAATATTAAGACTAAAGTAATATGTTTTATAATTACCTTGTTAAGTGCCTCATCAACTTCAGGAAATAAATGAAGTAGGCCAGTTGCCATGAATACTCCACCCGCAAAGCAGCTTAGCAAGCTGACAACTCGGGCATACCTACAACACAGACACAGTTAACGTTACTTATTCATTAGAGTAAATTTTACATTTATTTTGCAAGGAATGCTTCTTACTTTGCTTTTCGTGCCTGGTCAACAGTATGTCTAACAGACCACAACAGCCATATCGGCAGCATACAGAAAATCAACGTTAGAAGCAGTAAGCTCCAAAGAGCCGCCAATTTTGCTGTACTGACATCCATTTTATGGCCTCTAAAATAAAAATTAGATAAGGGTGCGTAAAGATTATTCAATGTCTTTTGCGTTTTTATAGTTGGTTAGAAAGTAATAAGAAACACAATACCCAAACACCTCTAAAATAATATACTGCTTGAGCTAAATTTAGCATGTTAAATTACCTCCACCCTATCTTTTTAGGGAAACACGAACACAACCCTTAAGACTGGGTGTCTTTCACATTCCAAAGTACTCAATCGAGTCTGTCAGTTTTACTCCGAAGTCCAAGAAAATCAGCTGTGAGTTTGTTTGTTTTGGGTTGGATGGATGTTTGCAGGGTCAAATTTCTCCAACTCTTCGCTTCGCACTCCTATCTGCGGGCAGGATAGCAGCACCAGTATGAAAAATCTATGATATGCTTAGATGTAGAATGGCCAACCCCCAAAAGTTAAAGATATTCCAAAAAATAACCGTTTAAAATAAAATAAATTCTTTTACTCACGATATTCGTATATCGTTAAAGTTTTTAATTTTAATTGTGTGCCCAGTGGACTAACTTTTTGGTACTTTCAAGCTTTGTAAAACTGTGCTCCGAATTTTGTGGGGTACTGGCCTGAAACTGACACCGGCGCTTTACTTTAAACACATTTTCTGGACGACCATTCCGAAATGGACACTTCTGATGTGGAATCATTTTGTTTGCGTCTTCCCAAAGTTGTCAGTATTTACATTTAGTTGTCGGTTCTTTTCAGATTGATGATTGCTTTAATATACGTTTCATACTGCTTTTTCTGTTGAAGTGACAAATAACTGAGGTTAACCTCAAACTTCAAACAGCTTGTCAACCAGTTGGCATTTGTTTGTTATCGTTCTTTCGTTCTTTCTTTAGTTCATTCTTTCAATTCTCTTCAGGAGCTGCACGCACACCTAAATGGATCATTAAGTGAGGATACCCTGCGTGTCTTGTGCATGGAAAATCCAGACTTGAGTTCTGATGAAAAGATAAATGCATTGATATCCTCTTTTCATCTTAAAAACCGGTCTCTGGAAGAGTAGGTTGTGTTACTTTCTTCAGATTATCACACAATATGGTGAATTAAACAACTGCTAATTTAATATTACTGGTTACAATTTTAGGTGTTTCAAAAAATTTGATATTGCTCATGCGGTAACTATTAATCCTGCAGCTGTAAAGAAAGCCACCAAAGATGTCATATCTGACTTTGCTGCTGATGGCGTGGCTTATCTGGAAATCCGGACAACACCACGTTCTGTGCCAGGGGTCATGTCCAAGAGGGAGTATATTCAGGCTGTTGTTGATACCATTAAGTATGTTTAACATCGCTACAGGCTACATTACTCATCCTACATTTAGAATTCTGTTTAAAAATTGTATTCACTTATTTATATTGCTTCTGTTTCTTAGGGATGTGCCGTCATTCATTGGTCCTAATAAATTTATTGTTGTAAAATTACTCCTGTCTGTGAATCGTCGAGAAAGTCCAGCAGAAGCAGAAGAGAATATCAGGGAAGCAATTGTAGCTAATGCTGCGCACCCAGACATAGTTGTGGGCGTGGATCTGAGTGGAAACCCAAAATGTGGAAACGTTGTACAAGATATTTTACCTCTCTTCACTCAAGCTCGTATATCAGGCCTGAAAATTGCTTTACACTGTGCAGAGGTAAGTTTACGTTTTTACCAATCAATCACTCTGAGGACTGAATTGATTTTTTTTACCTCTGTTTAACTTTTCAGATTCCAAATGAATATGAAGTTGAGGAAATGCTGAAATACAACGCAGATCGTCTTGGTCATGGCACATGTGTTCACCCAAGTCATGGTGGTACTGAAAGGTTGTGGAAACTATTTCTAGATTCTAAAACACCTTTGGGTAAGAATACATTTTTTCCCTCATGACTGTGTATTAGTGGCTGATGCTTATAGTAATTTTCTGTTTCCTTATTATTGAACTTTAGAGGTTTGCCTCACATCTAATGTGAAGTGTAAGACTGTGGAGAGTTATGAGAATCATCACCTTCAGCATTTACTACAGCTCCAACATCCATTTGCAATATCGGTGAGAATTTTCTGACTGATTTGTCATTGATTTGTTTTGCTTTCTATAATACTCGCATAATGTTTCTTATATTTGCACAACAATTTTTCAGACTGATGACAAGGGTGTGTTTTCCACAACTCTTTCCAAAGAATTTGAATTAGCTGCCAAAACCTTTAATTTATCTGCTTTGGAGCTGTGTCACTGTATTGAAATGGCAATCCATGCATCATTTGCTTCTACTGATGAGAAGAAACAACTAATGAGTGAACTGTCTGCATTTAAAACTAAAGAGGGGCTCGCCTAATTACTCATATTGTGATATTTTAAGCTTTGTGATTTATTTTGTGTTTATGTACGGTTTTATACGATAGATGTTTGAGAATTGATAAATAGTTAAAAAAAAATGTGTATCAAATTTTATTAATTCAATTTTTCCTTGTATCATATCTTAATTCATTGTACACTAGGAGCTCTTAAAAAATCAAAAGAAGGTAGTTCACCTATTGAACAGCATTATTTGACAGAGAACAGAACAGATGAAGGAAGTTCAGGCTTGCTTTCAATTCTTATTTTTCAAAATAGAAGTTTAGAAGGCAGCTCATTCTTTTACTGACCAAATTTACCTCAAACAGCATGTCTAGTGTGTATAAATAAACTATGAAAGCTAAATGAACTTCAATCCTTGTATTGGCTATTAGTTGCATGTTTACTAGCCTCAATCTATCCACACTATAAATTTAGTTTATTTACTTTTTTACAAGCAGTCTGCCTACAAAATATCTCTATATTAAATAAAAATCCAAACAGAAAAGACAAAGTTTACAACTGAATAGGATAGTTACCTATAAGCTGAATCCTAGATACATCTACTACAGTAGGTCATCTATTTGACAAAAAGTAAAATATTAATACCTCCATTATATTTCAAAATTCTGATCTGCTATCTGAGCAGACCTGTAGAGTAGAGTTACATTAAAGTATCACAAAGATGTTGAGTTCAAGGAGTGTTTGCTCTTTCGACAAGTTAATGCCATTTCAGCTTGCAATCGACTCATAACATTGCTACAAACACCTCAGCCCATTAGACAAAAACAAACTTAGATAAAGCAATCATTTACAGATTCGTTGTACAAGAGCAACACAATCATTTATCATTCCGAACTCAATGTAGTTTGTATTGATCTATAGTTGGAGGAGCGCCAAGCGGTCCTCGTGCTGCCCTCGCTCATCGCTTACTCTTCCCCTTCATGGTGAAACGCCTCCAAAAGCTGGTCTTCTTCCCGGACGAGTCCGTCTCTGGGAGAGTGCCGTCGTCATATTCATCGAGATGCTGCTGCTGGGAGGCGACCGAGGGCGGCATTCCCCGGTCCGCAGACAAGTCCCTGGTCGGCGAGCCTCTTGGCGAGCCGTGGCCCGAGTCCTGGTCGTCACAGCCACCGCCCCCACGGCGTGCGGCCGGCGCGCAGGGCGGGCAGGGCGTGCACGCACTGGCGGCCTGTAGCCCGCCCTGGGCGCTGCCCTGGTCGTTAGCGCGGAGCATGTCCAGGAAGTTGGACTCGCGGCTGGTGTGGCGTTGCGCGTATCGGGACGGCGTGCCGAAACTGAGACTCTGGATCAGCTGCTCGTGGCTGTTGATGTCCTCGACGCGGAACTCGGTGGGGTCTTCAACGAAGGCCTGCTGCAGGTCGCGCATGATCTTCTTCCGGATCGTCTTCTTCATGGACAGGTGCCGCTCTAGGTGCTTGACGTCGCGCTCGGTGAGCGTGCGCGCGTTGTCCCTGGCGCGGGATTTCTTGCTCTTCTTCTTGTTGGTGGGCGCGGCCTGATGCTCATCTTCCGACGTGGAGCCCACCGAGATGGCGCTATCGTTGCCCAGGTCGTTGTTCGCCGACTGTTTGCCGTGGTGATGGCTGCTGCCGTTGTGGTGGTAGTTGCTGTGCTGGTCCTTGCCACCGCCTGAGACGAACAGAACAAGAACCGGATTAGTCGCCAGAACCCCAAACCACCCCGCGCAGCCCGGGTCTGGGCAGTACCTTTCACCGCCCTACTGGAGATCCTGGCGTCGCCCTGGAACTGGTAGGTGAGCTCGCTCATGTCGTCATGGCGCGGTGTGACCCGCCACTCGGTGCGGCCGGGGGCCGCGGGGGCCGCGGGCTGGGGGTGGGCGCCGACCTGGCCGCCCCCGGGGGCCGGGCCTCCACTCCAGAAGATGTCCCTCAGGTGAGGGATACTGCGGTCCGACGAGGACATGTTGCGAGCCATGGTCCGCTCTGGAACGAGAAAGCAGTAGTAGTTTTAGTTGTTGCTCGCAAATGTAGTAAACGAAAATTAGACGTCTGAGCAATCAGGCCCCCTCCCTTTCCGAAAAAAACTGAGGAGGATCTTTGTTGACAGGACGCGGGTTGTCGGGTTGGGGGCGTGGAGAGCTCCGCGAGAGCTCATTATCTAGATCACGGTGCCCAGCGGTCGGAAAGGAGAGCGGAAGGCGGGTGGAGGAAGGAGGACCGCAGCGCAGCGCAGGTCACGATAGAGGGCTTCACTTCCTCAAGCAAGAGCCCCGCCCGCCCTACCCGGCCCCTGCCCGGCCGTGGAGCTGTCAGGACCTCCTTGAAAATGAAAGGACCTGTCGCAGAACGAGTCCACGCCGCAACATTCGAAGCGTCTGGCGCTGTTTTATTTTCAATTTCAAGGCAGCTACTACCGCTTTTAAGCTACCCCGCGGCAGCCCATGGCCGCGTCGCAATGTTAGGGCGAGAAAAAAAATGCACTTAGCGACTGACGCCGACGACGCGATGTTGAGACCTTGACAAGACATAAGCCCTACGGCCCTCGGAGTGATCCTGGAGTAACGAGCGTGGCGCCGCTGGTCGGATCGCGCCGCCATGCCGTGCCATGCAGAACAAGGAGCCTCTCGCTGTGCACTTGCTCGCCGCGCCGCCCGCACCGCCACCGCCCTGCCCGACTCCTTTTCAATCAGACACTGCCCAGTTAACCATGCGTCTTGTTGCACAACTAACTTGTCTGCTGTCCCGTCCCCTTCGCGGCTGCCGCTGCCGCTGCCCATTTCGCCTTCGCGTGCACCACGCCACACTCCCTGCTCTCTGCCCCGCGCCACCCCGGCGACCGCCGCCGCGCCGGCGACCACACTACTGTGCCTCGTCCGCCGCCGACCACGTCGAGACCCTCGTCCGCCAGAGGAGAGGTGCTCCCCTTACAGGCCGCCGCGCCACGACAGAGAAACCTCTCCACTCGTTCACACCGCTTTGGCAGCAATAACTTTGGAAAGAGAAGATAAATTAGAATGAGAAAATGATCGCGGCGGCGCGGACGGCGGCGCCGGCGAGCGTGATTAATGGGGCTGGAAACGGGTTGAAGTGGCAAAAAGTTTCCCTGCCCCCCCTCCCCCCCCTCCTCACACGCACGCACACGCTGCACTACTCGAGGCGAGTGCGCTCTACTTCGCCTCGCCACGCACTAGGGCAGCGGCGCGTAGGTGGTGGTGCATGGCTCGGAACTCCCAACTCCGCGTCCATTCTACGAAACGCCACAACATAAACAACACATCTTTAACAAAGAACGCCGGTGCAGTGGCAAGGAAAAATGAAGTAAAAAGACCCACAGCAACAACACCTCTCTTGCTTCCGTTTCCGATCCATCAATTGGAGCGGCACGGTCGGCACGGTTAATAACTCGTAATGATGCCGCCATTGTTCGGGCTCCCGCCGCCGCCGCGGCATTGACATTCGTTTCGTGTTTCATTCACATGTTTTGTAGCCGCGCGCGGGTAGCGGTAGGGCGCGCAGAGCACGGCAAGCGAGCGCCGTTATGGAACCAGTGCGGGCGCCGGCGAGCACCTTGTGAGACCTCTGCGGGGGTCGGCGGCAGGCGGCCCTCCCTACCGCCGGCGCTCTTTGAGCCTCACCTGCCTCTGGACCGCCCGGCCCGGCCCGCGGTTTTAGCTCTGGCAGGGCCGGCAGAACGGCGAAGGGCGCACCTCCTGCTTTTTGCAGCCTCTACGACGTACCGCCAGCCCCCACCCCTCCTCACAAGGCAAGCGCAGCGGAGCCACCACGCCTCGCCACGCTACGCCACGCCACGCGGCGCTATGTAAATCAATAATAACTGTGTAAGGCGAGCCACCTCCGCGGGAACGGACCCGCGCCCTTATTTAATGAATGGACGACGAAGCGTGGCGCGGCGTGGCGCGGCGTGGCGCGGCGTGGCGTGGCGTGGCGTGGCGTGGCGTGGCGTGGCGTGGCGGGGTGTCGCTGGAGGTCACTGGAGCACACCGGCGTGGCGCGGCGTGGCGCCGCCAAGCTTCATCCGCCATCCGGTCCAGCGATAAAGTAATGGCAATAATAATAACAATAATGAGAGCTGCCGCCGCTGCCGCCGCGACGGGGTCGGGGCAGATGTCCGGAGCAGATGTCCGGAGCGACACCGGCGGCCGAGGCGGGATGAGATGGGATTCACACAGCGGTCCGTGCGCTTTCCAATGCAGTCCGTGGGGCCCCTGGGAACTCAGCGCCGCGTCCCGGGCGCGGGACTGCTGTGCGGGATTACAGTTGTAGGAGAGGCGCCTCTCTGGCCGTTCCAATGAGAAATTCATTCATTAACTCGCCTACCCATTCATATCCGCCGACCGCCCGACCGTACGTCCGACCGTCCGTGCGCCCGGCCTGCTGGTACGTGCCGCCATCATGCATTCAGCGTGTTCGTTTAATGTACGTTTACTGTTGTTTGCCCGTATATGATTCACTCAACATTTCCTCACATACACGGAGCGCGCCGCGCGCACATGGCGACAACAAGCGAGCCCCGCCCCAAACAGTGACAGAGTGATTGGTGTGTTTGTTCGGACAGAGCCAATATCCCGACCAAACCCGTGCGGTCTGCTCCCCGCCACGCCGCGCCACAGGACGAAGGCAAGGCATGAGTGGTCGTCGGCGGTAAGGGGATCCGTGGGCGTCGGAGTGGGCCGCATTGAAAATAATACGACAATGCACAGAGTCCGCTCGCTGCCCCGCCCGGCCCAGCTTCGGCACGCAGGCTCTCCACTCCTCTCCTCCCCCGCACCTCTCTTTTATATCGAGGCTCATTACTCTCCGTTACTCTCATCTATGCAACGGTCTCGTAAATAATACGAGGGGGTGGGAGAGGAGCAGTGAATCCAGACGCAAATAGAGGTCCCATGGCGGCCGGGCCGCCCCCGTGTATCCAGAGGGGTTATTAGAGCGCCGTGCTGCCGGTGAGTAGGCCCGCCGCACCGGCGCACTGAGCGGGTGGCCTACCTGACCGCCCGCAGGCGCCGTGCTGCCGGAATGTAGGCAGACCCGCAGCAACGGCGCACTGAGCGGGTGGCCTACCTGACCGCCCGCAGGCGCCGTGCTGCCGGAGTGTTGGCAGGCCCGCCCCCCCGGCGCACTGAGCGGGTGTGCTACCTGACCGCCCGCAGGCGCCGTGCTGACGGAGTGTAGGCAGACCCGCCACACCGGCGCACTGAGCGGGTGGCCTACCTGACCGCCCGCAGGCGCCGTGCTCTCTGCGCTCTTCTGCCTGAATGCCCTTTGCCGTGCGCTGTGCTCCGTGCTCCGTGCGCCCGCCCAGGCAGTTGCGTCAGGTGACCGAGCGGCGTGCGCCATTGTTTGTTACGCGACGGGACGCGACCGGGAGGGACCGGATAGGGGCGGGGAGGGACGTTGCCGCGGCGCCGCGTGGTTTGGTTGGCGTTTGGCACTTTGGTGCTCACGAGTCCACGGCGGCTCAGCCTCCTCAAAGCCCCGGCGGCGCCGCGGGCGGTGATCGTCGAGGAGGCTGGAGGACGAGCCGCTGGACCAGAAAGAGAGAGAGGGGGAGGGGTGGGGGCAGCCGGATGTAACGCCGCGCCGTGTCCGCGTGACGACCTACGAAATATTGTGGCAACGAATCGGCCGATGACGATGTGGTTGTTGTGGCCCATGGTCAAACATAAAATCTGAACTAAAATCCTTTTTAAACTTGGAGGATACTCCATGAACACGTAATATTGTCGTTTGCGAGCTGCTTCTCTATTTCTAAATTTTCAAAAAAAGGGAAAGAAGAGTGATCTCAAGAAGCTGGACCTTAGACTCACAGTTTCTACTCTAATGCAGTATCTGTCCTGACTATTATTTAGCTAGGGTGTATCATGCTCCCGCTACTATGTGATTTTCTTCTTCTTTTGAATGGGGCTTCCGTGGTTTCTGTTAATACCAAGGACCGAAACTCAAAATGTACTATTTTGTTTCAAAAGGGCGGTGGGCGAGGGGTGGATAACTCCCCTGCCAAGTGTACACCCCTAATTCTGCCCAATTCAAACTAATTCAGACCAATTCAATTTAATTCAAACAAATTCAAAACTAATTCAACTAATTCAGTCCAATTCAAGACAATGTTCAGTCAATTCAAGTCAATTCAAGCCAATTCACGCTAATTCAGTAACATAAAATCGCAATAATTCCAACCAATTCAAAACTAATTCAACCAATTCAGTCCAATTCAAATTCAATTCAAGCCAATTCAAGCTAATTCAAATTTAATTCTTGAAATTTGTACACCTAATTTAGGAGTTATCCACCCCTCGGCGGTGGGGCTAGAGTCGGTAGTAAATATCAATTGCTTTCTAGGCTTCCTTCCATGACTGAGTTCCGAGCCCGATTCATCATACATTTTCTTTGACATTTTATTAATTTTTATTTGTTTTATTTTTGTAATAACCCATTCAGTGAGTCTTACTTGCCCAGTAATAGGTCAAACGTTTTGATCACTAGGGTACAACAACAGGCTTCGCTGTCGACCAGCCCCCACAAGTAATCCGTGAAAAACAGTCAGCGAAGCCAATCACAACTTTGAAAAGAAGTTGCAAATCTCTCAACGTATAGTGCTGCCTCTTCACTTCATGGTTATTTCGGCTCGGCCGATGGTGGTTGTTGGTTGTGTTCAAAGCCGTGGTGCAGCGGGTGACGAGGTTGTTGACGGTGATCGAGGAGTGTAAAGTGGACACGGCAGGCTGGCCGGCCGGTCGGGCGGTGGTCCGCCGCGCGGTGACCTCCCGTGCCTCAGTTTAAGGACCCCGGCCCACACTCCGGCGGCGGCGGGCTGGTGGCTGCGGGTGGGAGGAGTCATGACTCGAGTCATGAACTCGCACGGTGGTGCTCCGCAGCTCCCTCGGCGACATTAACAAACCAGGGGCGTGCGTCCCGCGAGGACAAAGGCCGACGTAAACAGCACCCTCCCCCCCCTCCGCCTCCTCCCAGCCGACCGGCAACGCATAACCTTGCTCACGCGGCACGGCACAGGGACGTCGATCCCTCCCGACTGGATCCTCGCCCGATCCTCGCCCGATCCTCGGGCATGGCGACGGGCGGCGGCCGAGGCGGCGGCAGCTCGGTCCGCCGGTGTCCCCGCGTGGGATGGGGGCGAGGAGCGCACGGAGTGCAGCGCGGCTGCAACGTCATATAGGGGGCTTCCCCCTTTGCCTTGGGCCGCGGAATGGATGCAATCGGCGACGGAGAATCGTCACGGTGGGTGGGCCAGGCCGGGCGTGGTCAGACTTGGCCCGGCAAAGTGCGCAACCCCGACGCGACCAACCAACCGGCGAAGAAATGGAGGCCCATACTTAACGCCAGGCAGCCCACTACGCTACGCCTCGAGCTCCGACAACGCGAAATCGTCAAAGAAATGACAAAAGAAGGAACAGGGATAAAACAGGTATGATTAAGATCACATAATGGGGCAAAGACTGAAGACGTTTTGGTAGTACGCTAAAGGCGGTTCCTCGTTTTAAGGTTCAAAATGGGTTCTTAAACGGTTGTAAAAGATTTTTACTTGAAATGAAACCATGAGCGAGCGGGGATGGACCGAAAGCCCCAACGCGAGAGTGACTTGAAGCACCACCCTTAAGTTTGTTTGTATTCCGGATTGTGTCTGGAGTGGGTCTGGCTGGAGGCCACGCCGCGCGCCGGGGACCTCGACGCGCGAGCGACATCAGAGCACTCCTCGGCGAGCACCTTCCCCTTCTCCATGAGCCCGACCGCCCCACCCGCTCTCCCTCTCCGCTTATTCTTCGGCAGTTTCGACCACCAGTTTTGTTCCCTCTCTCGCACTTGCTCTTTTCTTCCTTCCCACTCCCTCTTCGTTTCGTCGTACAGTGAAGGGAAGAAGAAGTGGAGCCGGAGGACGAGAAGGAAGGTTAGTGAGTTCTCGAGTTGCCAGGGAAGTTGAGAATGCACAGTGTCGTGGCGAGTCGTGTCGTGGCGTGGCGTGGCCGCCAGTTCGCCTTACCTTGCGCAATCTCGGTGCCGTGTCGTCGTGGTTCACGCCGTCGTCGGCCCGCGGTAAAAGGGGCAGGGGGGAAGGGGGTAGGTAAAACTAAACAGAGACGAATATATACGACTTTTGTCTTCAGCATTTGGCATGCGGGTTGTCATTCAATACCGTATCGCTTTTCCAGAACAGCGCTGCACCTTTATGTCTTCCCGGAGCCGCCCTGCTCGAGCCCGGGCACGAGCACGCGGGGCTGCACACCCCGCGCCGGCGGCGCACCGCTCCGCCACGGCAACCAACGGTCCGCTTTTGCTATTGTCCAGAGCGTGTTATGTACGCGGAATTTAAAGCGACACGGTGTGTCTCGTGACTTGTTCTCTCTATCTCTCTGTCCTGTCCCGCCCGCCCTTTTTTTTGTTGTAAGAGCTGTTAACGCCAAGGTCGGGCGGCGCGCGTTACACTCCTTGGGGTGTCGACGATGGTGGTAGGTGGGTGTGGGGGTGGGTGGGTGTCGGCCCGGACACGCCGGCCGACTACCGGCTCGGCTCGACGACTCGACTCTCTCTAAACAAGACGATCATACTCGCCTGACGCGCTTAGGAACTCGATAACTGCGACTGCACTGAAAAATGATTGTAAATTCACAAGAAAAATTACCGTTTCTCCTTGTAAAAAACGAACGAAGTTTTCTGTAAGCTCACGTAGGAAAAGGTCAAGCATTTTTGTAAATTTACATAATAAAATATTTAGTTTGCAAGTAAGCTATGTGAAAGAATACTTTATAAATTAAATTACCACACTGAGTCCTCGTTAATTTACGAACAATTTTGTTTACAGTGTAGTGAACTGGATTCAGAAGAAAAGCCAACCGCCTCTTTCCATGTCCTTACTGAGTTGTAAACGAGAGGTGAAAAAAGAGAGGCACCTGTCCGTGAGGGCGCTTGTGCCTCGACCTGTGCCATGCCGTGAGCCGTTCTGGTGCGGCTGCGCGGAGCGGCGCGCGTCCATCTCCGCGGGTCGCTGACTGCTGCGCCGCCGCGGCTGCAACGTCCGCCGATTGTGTTTCTTCGGGATGACTCATCGCCCGCTCCTCTCCCCTGGACGCCTGCTCTCTCGCCCTTCACACCCCGGGGGCATTAGAGTAATTATTTCGAATGCTCGTTTTAGTTTTAATTTGCTTTCCTACCGTGCATGTGGCTATTTTTTGCTATTTTTTTTATCACCCCATCATCTATTCCGCCTAGGTCCTCCGCTTGTGCTGCTGCCGCGTTGCTGCGGTTTCTCGCACCCGCGGAAAAATGGAAAGCTGCAGCAACCTTCGTGTAGCTGTCTCAGAGACAACCATGAAATGAAGGTTTGGGAAAACCTTACAATAGTTGTGTGAACTAACTAAATTTTAGTTCTCTTGACGTCAAATGCAGTGTGTTAGTTTTGGGGGAAAATGGAAAAACTTTGAGAAACTGCCATGGTTTGAGGATTACTCTAGTGCTCTTGAGGTCTCCTCAAATGTTGGAATTTCCCTCATTTTCTAAATATCTGGGGAGTTTTCCTGGAACATGGGAGTTCCACAAAGTTTTCCCATTTTCCTCAAAAGAATCAGACATTGTGTTTACTGAGATCCACTGCAGTGAATTCCATGGTAGGTTGAGCTGTTTAAATCGTCATGCTTTTTGGTTGTCCATCAACAAGCCATGGAATGGCTGCTCCAGCTTTCTATTTTTTCTATGTGCCTACGATCTTCGGCTGAGTGTGTAAGGAGACGTGTGAAGAAAGACAGAGACGGAGGCCGACGGTTCGGTGAGGAGATGAGAGCACGGCCGCGACCACAACCGTTATTAAGGAGTTGAGCCGGCCGGCCCATGACGCCGCGCCATCGGACTATTAAAGCGGTTATCGATCAATTAATTTACATGTTGCCGTGATGATACGTGCGCTACGTGCGGTGCGTGCTCTCGCCCTGACTGAGCAACGAGCGGTGAAGAAGCCAAACCAGGACCGGCCACACTTAGAAAACAGAACAAAAACAAGTTATGTAAACAAAATAAAACTTTGTTAAGCTTAACAAAATGAAGAAATATAATCTTTGTTTCGACGAAAATTTTGTTGGCGAAGTAATACGAGTTCCGTTCCCAGAAAGAATAAAGTGTCGTGTGAGTGCTGCAGTGAGTTGAAAGACTCTGATCCCCATAACTTTCTCATACCTCGCTACTTTTATGTTTTGAGTCAAAGCCCAGCTCCTCTCCTTCACCACCGTAAATTGGAATTGAGGTACTGAGAGTTAGGTTACGTCTTTGGAACTGCGGGCGTGGGCGGGGGTTATGTCGGCTTACGAGCCGTGTGGCGTGGCGTGGCCGCACGGGAGAACGACCCCCGCCCCTCCCCACCCCGCCCCGCCACACTCCGCGCATTGGCCTTCTCATCCCATCTCTCCCTCCGTACTCCGTACATACATCTGCGAAAAAGTGACGGAAAAAATCCGCGGAATGACGCGCGCTGAGTCAGGGCATTGTGAATATGCATCACCCCGACTGCCTGCCCCGCCGACTACTTTCCTTTGGGCTGCGAACGAACGAGTTACGTTATGGGAACCGGCGGGAGCGACAGGCGCCGAACGGATCATCCTGAAAGGCGGCCACGCGACGGAGTACCAGAGGCAGCCCAACAACGAGAGAAGCTGCTGGGCTGGCGTCTGTACTCGTCGCGCCACTGCTTGTTGTATTGCAAAAAATACAGGAGACCTCGAAGGCGAAAAAAATTACCCAAGTGTTGTGTGATTTATTTATCTTATCGATACCGTAATATAAGTCATCAACATTTCCTCCTTCTTCAATTTTTTATAATTTCTTTAATCACAAAAAAACATAACAAAATTCCAGGTCTTAAACACAAAATTTTAAGTTGCTGCCCGTCACGATCTCTCCGTATCCTAGTTTCCGATAAAGGAGAGAGAAAGAGCAAGGAGATTGGTCAGGCCCCCACGCCGCCGGCTGGCTGCGACCCAAACAGAAATGGAGGTCTAAAACCGCGAACTGTTACAGCCACAACGCGTGGTGCAGGGAAGAACGCGGTGGGGAGGGAGGAGGGGATTGCGGACTAAAGACGGGCCCTACCTAACTTATTTCGTGAGTACTATGTATACTACTAATTATATCAACCAACGGTAACCAGCCTGTATGAAGAAACAGAATGACGCATATGTAGTAGCAGCATTCCTAGTGGCGAGCTCAAAGCCATGAGGAACCGTTTGGGGTGACTAGTTGATATAACTTTTTTTTCCTTTTGCATTGCTGCAGCACCTTCAGTCGAGCATGGTGATTTCAGCCGAATCGTAAAATCCTTTCCCTCTGTTTCCCACCTCCTCTCTCCTCACGTCTCGGTACGTCATAATTCCAGTCGCTGTACGTGAATCATTATTCTCCGAACCGAAAGCGTCGCACGACTGCGCTAATGAAATTGTGGAAGCATTCATGCAACAACCGCTTTTATTTTTTGTTATTTTTGAGTGTTGATCGGGGCCGCTTGGACCGTTTTTACTTACTCTTTCATTTCGACTGTTCTCTCAATTTCTCATGATTTCGCTGAGAACACCGCTGGTGCGTAAAGTCCAGAGAGGTTGGGGGAAATTTGGGGAGTGGGAAGGGGAGAGGGTATGAGGGGGTTATTGCACACAGGTGCGCTGTTGTGACTCCGTGGGAGGAGGCGG
>NW_026267344.1:42971-45764 GCF_000697945.3 Frankliniella occidentalis | reverse complement strand
ACCCCGGCCCCATGCAGCGCGGCGCCGTGGCGCTATCCGATGTGCCGCGCTGTCGCCGCTGTCGCCCCCGTCGCCTTGCCGTACCGCTGCTCGCCACTTTCTACTCGGCGCACCTCTGCTCTGGCCGCGCCGGCCGGGCTACACCGATACCGATGGCGGGGGCGGGGGCGGGCAAGGCCCCCCTCCCACCCCACACCCCGAGTGAGGTGGCGAACAGGACAGATCAGCTGCGCGGCGGCGGCGGGGGTAGGATGTAGTGCAAGGGTGATCGTGTCCGATCAGCAGACTGAGGGGGACTGCAGGTCCCCTTCCCACGAGTCAGATAGAGACAACGACTTTTCCCGTCTCTCTCTCGCACTCGTGCGGATGGGGCATCCTACCACCTACCTTCCCTCGAGCGCTCTGCTGAATCAGTCTGCTGGATGAGTAAAAGCGAGATCAAAGTTGTGCAGAATGGAGGAGGGGAAGCACACTATTGTGTGCCCGCGTGTTATCGCCATGCTTATCTGGCCCTGTGCCTCCCCCCTCCCCCTTCTTCACGCACTGGTTGCTGCCCTCTGGAGCAGAGGGGAAGGTTAGCGGCTCCCTGCTGCCTGAGGCTGCCAGCAGGCGACGACACTCTTACTTTCCTCGTATTTTTTTTTTCGCCTCACCTGATATGCAGATAATGTGGAAACCCAAGGCCGCCGGCACGCGCCGCCGCACCGCCTGGTGGTGAAACGAGATGAGCATGAGCCCACCTAATTTCACTTTCCTCGAGAGTGCGAGGTGAGGTGAGCCTGAGCCTCGTTGGCCCGCGGGTCGCCCCTGGCCCCGGGCCTGGCCCCTGCTCCCTGCTCCTCGAGCGTTGCGATAAGGTGCAACCGGTAGCGCTCCCGCGAGCCCCCCTGACAGTGCTGTCCGCGCCCGGGGTGCCCGGGTCGGTCTCGGTCCGGGTCGCCATCAGCGCGGCCACCACAAGCAGCGCTCTGCTCTACCTGCACTTCGCGCTCCGCATCCTTTTTGCGCAACACAAAAGTGATGGTGCTGTTGGCCTCTCTGGTCAGCGAGGCATTGAGGTGCAGGGCCCCGCCCCGCCCCGGCACGGCTGGCCGCACTGCGCACTATTGCCCGCACCATTGCCTACGCGCTCGACCTCCCCCTCCACCTCTCCACAGAGTTAGTTGTTGTTGCGGCCGGGCGGCGCCGCGGCTCGGCTCGGCTCCCGCGGGACTTACAAACTCGACAGGGCCTCGGTGACATTTCCCTGACTTGCCCCGCCGCGCACCCCGTGGCCCGCGCCCCACACTCGCTGGATGTCCCAGGGACACTGTCCCTGCACCACCTGGGCCTGCACCACCTAGGCCTGCACCACCTGGGCCTGCACCACCTGGGCCTGCACCACCTGGGCCTGCACCACCTGGGCCTGCACCACCTGCACCGTCTCGTTACCGGGCGCCCCGGGCCCGGGCCACTGGCCAGCAGCCTCGTTACTGTACGGTCCGCTCGGCTCGGTCAGACTCGCTACACGAGACTGTTTGCTTGGGCACGTCGGATTGTTCGGCGACAAGGTGGTAAAATGCACTTGTTCATGTGGCGGCACGGGCGCGGGCGGCCGCGCCCCATAGACCGTCTCCCCACCTCTCACCTGCTCGCGCCTCGCGGATTCTATGGGTCCGGTCGCTGACCGATCAGCTGCGAACCGGTCCCCTGTCTCGGTCCCCTGGTACCTCCCCCCCCCCCCGACGCGTTGCTACCTTTCTCCTTTACCAGAGCGTCTAGCAGGGCGGACTCGGACATGATGCACACGACGCAGCAATGCCTGTACAGCCAACAGCACGTCGTTATCCTGGCCGCAGTGCTGTCAGACAATTTTTTGACTTTTGCTCGCTCGGAGTTTTCTGTAAAATTTTGTCCATCTCTGTCGTGGCGGTTAAAAGCTAGTTGTTTGGGGTTGTTGGGAACTGGCACAAAGATGAAGCATGACAAAATTGTCTACATTTGTCTTTTAAAAAAACATGGAAAAAGAAATGTGTTAAGTCTTGCCTTTCCAAGGGTGCTAAACAAATTTTCAGTTTAGTGCCTTCCTATAAGGACACGAAAGAGCACTTGGTTTTCCCAGAGAATGAGAGACAACCATGCCAAAATTTTGCAGTCTAATGACACTGCCGAACTTTAGTCAAGCGTAAAGAGCATAAGGCCAGAAGAGTTTACGGCACGCAGGCAGTGGAGCTGCTGACGGCTGACGGGGACGCACCCGTCCATCAATAGGCACGGCGGAATGTAGGGCAGGGGATGACATTGTCCCGGTTAGGCGGCGCGGCTTGCTTCGATATCGTGATGATTGCGAAACGGGCTGCAGCCTTCGCTCTGCCCCCCTCTCCCCCCCTCCCCCCGCTGCCCCGCGCTGCACGCCGCTGCACGCCCGACACAACACACTTGCAGGGCAGTGCAGTACTTCGTTTACCTGGCATTATCATTATGGGCCCGCGCCTGGCCCGCGCACATAACCTTTCGCAGCCGCCCTTTTTCCTCTCACTCTGCGCTCCGTCTCCCTCACTCTCTGCTCTAATGTCCTCGTCGGTCGTATCGGCTCTACACCTTCCCTCTCGGTCTCCGCCAGTCTCCTGCTTTCGACTTCGACCAGGAACTGTGACGATAGGCAATCCGCATGTACGGCGTGCGCGAGCCGGTGCACTAACAAGGGAAGGTTTTTAGGTGGTACACACCAATTTCGCTGGGCGCGATACATATTGCAGGGGACATATGTAGATTAAGATTGGCACCAGTTTTAGCTGCCCATACTATGTTTTT
>NW_026267344.1:41589-42921 GCF_000697945.3 Frankliniella occidentalis | reverse complement strand
GGGTGGCCTACCTGACCGCCCGCAGGCGCCGTGCTGCCAGGCAGACCCGCCGCACCGGCGCACTGAGCGGGTGGCCTACCTGACCGCACGCAGGCGCCGTGCTGCCAGGCAGACCCGCCGCACCGACGCACTGAGCGGGTGGCCTACCTGACCGCCCGCAGGCGCCGTGCTGCCGGAGTGTTGGCAGGCCCGCCCCCCCGGCGCACTGAGCGGGTGTGCTACCTGACCGCCCGCAGGCGCCGTGCTGACGGAGTGTAGGCAGACCCGCCACACCGGCGCACTGAGCGGGTGGCCTACCTGACCGCCCGCAGGCGCCGTGCTCTCTGCGCTCTTCTGCCTGAATGCCCTTTGCCGTGCGCTGTGCTCCGTGCTCCGTGCGCCCGCCCAGGCAGTTGCGTCAGGTGACCGAGCGGCGTGCGCCATTGTTTGTTACGCGACGGGACGCGACCGGGAGGGACCGGATAGGGGCGGGGAGGGACGTTGCCGCGGCGCCGCGTGGTTTGGTTGGCGTTTGGCACTTTGGTGCTCACGAGTCCACGGCGGCTCAGCCTCCTCAAAGCCCCGGCGGCGCCGCGGGCGGTGATCGTCGAGGAGGCTGGAGGACGAGCCGCTGGACCAGAAAGAGAGAGAGGGGGAGGGGTGGGGGCAGCCGGATGTAACGCCGCGCCGTGTCCGCGTGACGACCTACGAAATATTGTGGCAACGAATCGGCCGATGACGATGTGGTTGTTGTGGCCCATGGTCAAACATAAAATCTGAACTAAAATCCTTTTTAAACTTGGAGGATACTCCATGAACACGTAATATTGTCGTTTGCGAGCTGCTTCTCTATTTCTAAATTTTCAAAAAAAGGGAAAGAAGAGTGATCTCAAGAAGCTGGACCTTAGACTCACAGTTTCTACTCTAATGCAGTATCTGTCCTGACTATTATTTAGCTAGGGTGTATCATGCTCCCGCTACTATGTGATTTTCTTCTTCTTTTGAATGGGGCTTCCGTGGTTTCTGTTAATACCAAGGACCGAAACTCAAAATGTACTATTTTGTTTCAAAAGGGCGGTGGGCGAGGGGTGGATAACTCCCCTGCCAAGTGTACACCCCTAATTCTGCCCAATTCAAACTAATTCAGACCAATTCAATTTAATTCAAACAAATTCAAAACTAATTCAACTAATTCAGTCCAATTCAAGACAATGTTCAGTCAATTCAAGTCAATTCAAGCCAATTCACGCTAATTCAGTAACATAAAATCGCAATAATTCCAACCAATTCAAAACTAATTCAACCAATTCAGTCCAATTCAAATTCAATTCAAGCCAATTCAAGCTAATTCAA
>NW_026267344.1:30659-34324 GCF_000697945.3 Frankliniella occidentalis | reverse complement strand
CCCCCCCCCGCCTCTCCTACCCCGCTGCTGCTGCCCGCGGCAACAACTACTACATGGGCCTCATAACACTGCGGCCACAACAACGGCCCGCGCCGCCCCACAGGCACACAGGCGCACAGTATTGGCGAGGTGTGCAATTGGCATTGTGTTTGCTGAATCGCCTCCACGTATACGGGCTGTTGCGGTGCGTGGCATCATCACGAGCATGACAACCCGACAACAATGAACGTTTGCCCCGGTCTGGCCGTCAGACCAGCAGCGGCACCGCCGGGGCGGGCGTTGTTGCCTCTCCTCTTTTCCCAGTTCAACAGCGGCACGTCGTCCATCCTCTCTTCCGAGGTCCCCGAGGCATAGGAGGCATCCATATCGCCCCTCTACATCGCACAACAACATTTCCACGAAGCTTTACTTAATTTCAGCGCAATATGATGACTTGCAGATTGTAAGACAGTCCCCAAGACTGTCTCTACCGGAAGGCAAAGTGCCTCGCATTATCATTTATTTCCCCTTCAGCACAGAGAACCACAAAAGTTACCACCGTTTAAAAAGTAATACTGTTGCTGGGTTATACTGAACGATTTTTTTTTACGGGTACAGAACTGATTGTGCTGCCGGGAAGGATCGATGGCTCAAACTACTGCGCCTCCCATATGGCCAACCTAATGGGCCTATGAGATAAATTTAACTAAAACAGCGGCACGACCGCTCACTGGGAAGGAGAGCAAGAGAGGGTGCCGGACGGAGAAGTGAGAGTGGGAGGGAGAGAGAGAGAGAGGTATGGGGGAAGGAGAAGGGGGGAGAGAGAGAGAGAGAGATGATCGCTCGGGCTCCGCGTCAGTTCCCCCGCGGAGAGCACTCTAATCCTATGATCGCTGATGGGCCGATCCATCCATTACTTTTTTATTTTCGTTATTGGTCCGGTACGGGCGGTACGGGTCGCGTGGGCACTGGGATAGCCTCGCAGCCAGGCCGGCTCGGCTTGCAGCCAGCACCACCCAGGCCCGGGCCCAGGGCGCCCCGCGCGTTTCTACCGGCCGGCACTTCAAAAGGCTGCCCTATATGGGGTCGCATCCAGTGGCCGAGTGGCCCCCGCCCCCGCCCTGGCCCCATGCCGCCGTCTCTGTCCACCCTTTCTCTCTTTCTCTCATTCCGCATCGCCTCTCTCTTTCTCTCATTCCGCATCGCCTCTCTCCTTTTCTCTCTGTCTGTCCAAGCCGAGGGAGAATGGCCCGGCCGGGTGGACGGTAAACTCTCCATGTGGTCCGGTCCGCGGACTCACTCTTCTCCCGGGGGTCCCCGCTAGGGCGCCCCTACAGCGCGGCGAAGTGCTCCCGGTTGAGGGAGGGGCAGCTCCGCCAGCTCCACTTGGTTTGGCTCGGAACGACACGCCTCACGCACACCTCAAGCATCCGTGGAACACCGCCGGGGCTCACGCCAAGGGGCGAAAACGCGACCAAGACTATACTATACTCACCACCCAAAGGCATTGCTTTTAATTGCCGATTCAGCAACCGTTTTCGGCTTTGCCGTCCCATTCAGACTTCTGCTACAATCTTATTTGATACTCTTCATTATTGAATTATTTTGCAGAACTGCCTGCAGAATCCCCCCTCCCCTCTCCGGCGCGAGATCGCCTACCTGCCTATTGGTCGTCTCTCCTTCATTTCCTGTTTTCTTTTTGCTTACCTTTCTCTTCGCCCTTCGCCCCTTCCCCGCCCTGTCCCGCCCCTGCTTTGCTTTTTGCCGGTCCAGATAAGCAGAGCACAAGAACTTGATCCAGACGGCAAGGCGGCGGGGCTCGCCAGCCACCGCGCCGCCACGCTGCGCCCGAAGTAAGGCGATACAGCCGTGGGCGCGGGGGACAGGCACGACACGGGAGCAGCGCCCTAGGCCCAGCGCGGGCCGGGCCGTGGGCGTACCAACTAACGATCGCCAACCGAAAGAGGTAATGGATTCGTTTGGTGGCCACCGTGTGTTCCACCGTGCTCTACCGTGTTCTGCCGTGTTCCACCGTGTTGTACCCAGCCTGCAGGCGTGCGACACGCGCTGCGGACTCGGACACGACCGGCCGGCTGCGGGCACCTTGCGCAACCAGCACCACCTTCTCCACCCCGGCCGGCCTAGGCGTGCAGCAGCGACGCGCGCACCCCGCAAAGAAGGGAGGGAGCGGTATAGTCCTTTCTAAACACGTATGGAGAGCGACGAATTAACTTCCATCGGCCTATGCGAGCAAGGACACTGCGGGAGAGCGTACAGCAGCCCGAGAGAGGAAGAGAAGAGCGGTTATGGAGGGTCGGTTCGGTTACAATCTCCCGCTCGCCCACTCTCACTCTCTCCGGCTGCCGAGTCATTGATTTTCTACCCGTCCGCCTGTGTGTGCGGCCCTGGGCAATAATGTGGAAATGTTTTGTTCTCCTTTGGGGCACCGCCCGACACCGCCCGCCCGACACCCTCGACATGGGTTTGGGTACGAGGCCGCATCGCTTGGGCGCCCCAGCGTGGCGGGGCCCCGGCGGGGTGGCGGAGGGAGAGGAGTGGGCCCGGCGGTGTGAATCCGGTCCGAATCTGCTGTGAATCCGGTGTGGCGTGAGGAGCGCCATTGCGCAGCCAGAGTCGAGCCAAACCGAACCAGCTGAACTACTGATCATCGCGCACCCGACCGACCGGGCCCACACATTGCGTTCTCCCTCCATCTCCGCCACGAAAGAGTCCTACTGAGTAGAAAGAGTCGCGATCTCCAACGCCCCTGGAGGTGGTCAACACGACGCTGAGAGGCTAAAAGGACGGCATTGAAACTAGGGTGGCCCACAAACCCTGGACAATTTCCTAGTTATACAGAACCGCATGCATATGCGTGTGAACGAGGTGCATACTCGTGTGCCTAACTAAATGTATATGCAATGTTGAGACTAATGTCACTAACACGTTTTGTAACAGAGAGGGATTGTCCACAAAGTACGCGCGTTTTTTGTGTTTTTATTTTCAAATTCACTTGGTAAATGGCAGGAGCTTGGCGCGTGCGAGACCCAGGGTAGGCCACCCTGCAGTACACGCATGCGAGGCAGGCAAGATATTGCCTGCCTATCAGGCGCTCTGGGAGCTAGCATAGCTGAAGGTTCGTAAAACGGCAAATGACGGACGCACTTTCTGGATGAACCCTAAACGACATGGACTTTTGTAATTAGTTAATTTTACACACACAGCTCAGTAGGTAGTTACAATATTGTCCTTCGAAGTTGACGGGAGCACTCTTTTGGCCGCAGCGGGTACAACCCGGCCCAGCCCCGTGAGCCGAGCAGAAGGTCCTCGAAGAGGTCCCCAGAGGAATGAGTGCGCCGCTTGTCGGCCGGATTGGGGGCGGGCGACACCGAGAGACTGCCGCTGCAGCAGCTGCCCCCGAAACGCAGCCAAGCCCTTACAAAAATAATCAGTACCCAAACAGTCCCCAAACAGGGACCATTCAGTCCCCACGAGCGTACTGTTTGGGTACTAGTCCGGGCGCATGAGGACTGGTCTCAAACACGTCCAAAAGTGACGAAAAAACGCCCTCCGTGTGCCCTGGTCCCGTCCCTTAGTGGGAGGGGACTAGTGCGCAAACAGTGACCGTGCGCCGAGCCGAGCGTACTAAAAGCGTACTAGTCCCCTTTTGCCTGAAACAAAAATTA
>NW_026267344.1:20376-22834 GCF_000697945.3 Frankliniella occidentalis | reverse complement strand
TTCAAATGCCTATATCTCCGGAACCGTTTGAGCTACACCGCCCAGATTTTGCACAGAGGTAGGCCGAATTGGTAACTAAATTATCGTGAAGCATAATTTTTTTCGAAAAACATCGAAGAAAATGTCACAAACTATGTGCATCTTCCTTACTTGGATTTCGACTTGGATTTCGGAACATTTCAACAATTTTTTTCGACTCTTCTCATATTTTTAGACGATTAAGGTATCTATGCGGCCTACCTCTGTGCAAAATCTGGGCGATGTAGCTCAAACGGTTCCGGAGATATAGGCATTTGAAGATCACATTTTGGCTGCTTTTATGATGTTTTCTTACTAAAAGTTGTCCAAAACAAACGAAAAACATAGTATGGGCAGCTAAAACTGGTGCCAATCTTAATCTACAGATGTCCCCTGCAATATGTATCGCGCCCAGCGAAATTGGTGTGTACCACCTAAAAACCTTCCCTTGTAAGTACCGTATAACAAATGAGAAGACTTTTTGCCTTTGCTCTCAAGCTTGTAAAATATTTTTATTTGTTTATCTATATATGGATATTTTTGATGTTCCCAAAGTACCGCAGTCCTTAACACGTTCAGTGCGGCATGACCTACCCCGTTAACGGCCGCCCTGAACGTGTTAAGCACATGCTCCTGGTAAAAAAAAAAAATTGAATTTTAAATCAGTAATGTGTACTCACCAGTTGGTAGGCGTGGGCTGCAGTCGGGAGACTGCGTTCAGGTCGCCGGTTCCACTCCGCCGCCGAGCCATGCCTGCAACACAGAGACAAGCGCCCAATCAGCGTCGTCCTCGAAGCAGTTCAATGCGATTTAATTATTACTCTCCCATCATCGCGAGCCAATCGGAGGTCACCTCGCCGAACACTGTCAGCAAAGTGTTGCGTTACCACACCCGCCACCCGCGTAGCACAGAATTGTCGTACGACTGTCGTACAACAGTCGAAATAAAGATACAAACGGCCAATTGAAAAAATTTCACTATGTGCGACAGTTTTGTCGTGTCACTATGGCACTCTTTTAAATTTTGTACCAAAAGTACAGCAAATGTACAGTATGCATGTACAGACTCATCGTCTTACTTTAGTGTAGGTGAAGTGTGCCGCCCATAAGACTCAAGTGTGCATGTGTACTGGTGCGTGCGTGCGAGCGGTCTGTGAGCGTGTGACTGCGTGCTGTGACAGACGACCTGCCACGCCGGCCGGCAGACAATATGTCACCACACCAATTACACTTTACTTGCCCGAAGTGCCGCACATACTGGCTTTATGCTCGTCACTCCTCTCGGCCAACGCGGCTCTTTGTGGCTCCGCCGTGGGTAGAAGAGAAAAGCCATCGCTTTTCAAAAGGTGGCAAACACGCAGTGTTTTCTACACTAATAGTAGTTTCGGGTACTGATGTATATTTTTGTGACTGATCCCACAATACGCCGTGGTTGACTGGTCTAGCTTCCCAATATTTTGGCATTCTCTATTCAATGTCAAATTTTGGGCATCTTTTAGGGACTGCGGCAGTGGACTGCCAGTTTTTGACCTCTTTGCGTGCCAAAATTTGATCTTCTAAAGGAGGGAGGGCCAACTTTCGTCCGCTTTCAAGGCCAAATTTTGGCATTCCTTTCGAGAAGACAAAATTGGCATCTGAGAAGGACCGCTATAAGCAAGAACTTTTTTGAACTTATTTTTCATCCACTGTTTAATTGTTATTTTTTTTTTGGAGAGGGGGGGGCTATTTTAATGAGGAGGTTTCAGGGTGTCACCTCCAGTCCCCTCACCACTCTGCGGTCTATGGTCACGGCACATCTGATGCGCAGCGCACTGTTCTTCGCGGATTGGCCCCGGCCTAGCCCCACCCACCCCGCCACGCTGGCGCCGCCGCGCCCCGCCAAGATTGAGCTGTTACTCTCAGAGCTCTGCGGTGGTCACGTTTCCTCGCCCATTCCCGCCCCTCTCCTTTCCTCACCGCACCTCGCCTTGCCTAGAAGGGAGTAAAACAAAAATTCCTGAGCGCAGGATGAGAATGCGTCCTGTTCTCTTGTGCCGACGCCCGCTGGCGTGGCGTAGCGTAGCGCTGCAGTGTGTGGTGCGCAGGAGGGTCGCCTCCGCGCCTCCGCGCCGCCGACGGTGTCGCGGCCGGCTGCGGCAGTGCTGGGGTGGAGAGAGAGGGAGTCACTTTTTCGCACGCGTCCCCGGCGGGGCGGGTGAGTGTCACCGCATATAAACCTGTCGCCTACACAGCCGGAAGAAAGGTCTGGCTGCACAGGCTGGGCCTCGCAGCATCAATGAGGCGTCATTGGGGTAAAGAAATTAATGAACAACACAAGCAAGGCTTCAACGGTTTTACAGAATTGAATTATTTTCAACTGTTATTGCGTGTTATTGGCATGTGTGATTTAAATGACACTCCTCATATGATAGAGTGACCAAGAGCGAGAGAGCGGGGGGGG
>NW_026267344.1:16323-20271 GCF_000697945.3 Frankliniella occidentalis | reverse complement strand
AGACAGACAGACAGACAGACAGACAGACAGACAGACAGACAGACAGACAGACAGACAGACAGACAGACAGACAGACAGACAGAAAAATTCTGAAACACATCACATTTGGTCATTCTCACTGTGAGTTGAGGACGGAGTCCTCTTCAAAAAGGGAATTACGCGGCATTCCACAACCGTATTTGCAGTGTTGGTGATCGTGCCATTATAACAACGAACGCCTCCCTTTGCTGACAGCAGTATCTCCCGGTTTTCATCTCTCCGGTGTCGCCAGCAGCACCACCACCACCACGACTACAACTCCCAGACCCCAGGTGCCCCGTCCAGAGAGGCGCCTCAATGTGCGTGGGAATCCAGCGGAAACAATTACTACAAGGCGGTGACCGCGCCAGGCCGTCGCCAACCGCGCCCCCTATCGGCGCCTATCGCTGACAATCGCTGACAATCGACGCGACAAGGCGGGGCCGTCGTGCGACAGGACAAGACAACGCAGCCCTGCGGGATCCTCCAGAAAAAAAAACGTCCGCTTGTCTCATATTCGTTCGGCGACCTAGGGGAACCTCAAGGCGCCTGCGAAACTCGAGGTAGGCCACCCCGCGGTACACGCATGCACTGCAGGCGAGATATTGCCTACCTGTCAGGCACTAAGGCAGCTTAACGTTCTCTCTCTGTATGATCATGTACCGGGTGTAACTGTGAATACGCAGCAGTGTTGCGGGTTTGCCTACTCTTTACACCCGTACGGGGCCATGGCCCCTGCGGCCATATTCAGTATGCAATCCCACAACACTTCTGCGCATTCACAGTTGAATGGTGAAGCGGAAGAAGGGTATGAGTCCATGGTTGTAACGCCAGACTTATCCCCTTCTTCCGCTTCACCATTCAGTTACACTCCTTACACCCATACGACGCAATCGACACAGGGAAACGGAATCTATTCCAATCCTGCGTCTGCATAAATTGTCTTCGCAATAAGAATCCCACAGTTTGCAGCTGATATAGTGGGCCTAATCCATACCCCAATCGCCAAGTCCGTAAAGTGCGGAGCCCGCGGAGCAGCGCCTCCTGGTCGCGCAACTAGTGCGGCTGCCATGAAACATGCATGGCGCCTGCCGGGTGTCGGGCCGGGTGTCGAGCCGGGCCGGGATCCCGAGGAGGAGGAGGAGGACCGCGGCCGCCACGACGGAGATGCAATATGCATACGTGGTGTGAGTGCGGCTGGGCTGAGCCGGGCTGAGCAGCGCTGAGCTATGCATCGCCCCGCCCTGGACGCGCGCGCGACGGAGAGAGAGAAAGTTGCATCAGGGAATCGCGAAAGAATCAATCAGATAGAAAGCCTCCCTGCCGCACAGAGTCGCGAGGGCCGGGTCCAGACCAATAATAGGGCCCTGCAGCGCTATGAGCGACCCGCCGGCCACGCAGGGTTGCGCGCCCCACGTATGGGCAGCTGGGGAGTGCCAGGATGTGTTACGAAATCTGTTGAAATAATCAAAACAGCACCTAAAATGGAGACAGTTCTTGACGTTTAGCTCTGTCGGCAAATGCGAACCAGAAGCGTAAATTCGAAAGACAGCTGAGTACAGCACGGTGTACCTCTGGCAGCTCCGACCATGGCACTGTCCATCTCATTGGCCACCGGCCGCGCGGCGTGCAGTGAAACCTCTCTCCGGAGGGGGAGGGGGGGGGGCACCCACACGGTGGGGGGCGGGCGGGGTACGGCGGCGCTGGTGCTTGCCAATGTTACGGGTGCTTTTCCTGATTATTTCCGGCTCTCGGAGACGAAATCTACCGCGCTGCTCGCGGACCGCGGGCGTGAAATGCTGGCCAGCCGTTAGAGCGGTACATCCCCCACCCCCTTGTCCCCTACATCTAGTGCCGAAGAGAAAGAGGGCGACGGGCAATTGGAACAAATCGCCGCACGCGGTCGACATCGGCGGCAATAATACTGGTTACTTTGTTAGTAAAAATACGTCAATTTCTAGACATTCCCCGTGGCTGTCTCTACCAGAGGAAAAAGTCACCCCCCCCCTTTCCGACACTGGTTCGGCGACCCCCTTTATACGTTTACAGTACCGAAATTTTTTGGTTGCACTATACCAGGTGGCTGATTCACGCCGCGCAATTCTGTGGTTATGCTGTACCACTTTTTATTACTTATATTTTATCATCTATTATGTCCATAACATGTACAACTTGTTCAGTGGCAATAAACTCAAACTCAAACACGCACGAGTGCGGGCGGGCTTGCCTATCGCCCCTGTTCACGGCGCCTTACGAGCCGAGCGAGTAGGCAACCCACCCGCACTCGCACTGTAAAAAATATTAGGGATTTTACAATCCAGTAGGCCGGGAATTTGCAACCATAGGTTGGGCATTTGCCTTTTGGGCTGGAAAGAAGCCCTTCCATGCCCTTTGGGCTGTCAAGGTATCCTCTGTATGCCCAGGCCTGTAAACTTACAGTAAAATGTGGCCACGATATTTCAAGCACTGGTGGAAAATTTACCGGGTGGGCAGAGAAGGGCTGCCTTCGGTGCCGACCCGCAAGGGATTTCGCAGCCCGTGGGCAGGAAAGGGAACTCCCGCAGACCACGGACAGTAAATATCCCGGCATCAGCTGCAAATTTCCTCGCCTGGGAAGGAGATTTTCGCGTGGGTGGCGGGAAAAGGCGTCTTTCACAGCCCACTGATAGTAAAATTCAGATGAAGTGTTGATTTCGCGAGAATCGGCACAACGGGTCCTAAAGGCTACCGCGGAACTCAGGGAACTGAGGTGGTTGTCTTTAAAGCTCTGTCACACTACGGTAAGACTTGCATAGGATTGCGTACTGCGATGAACTGCCGCTAGATGGCGTTGCTGTAAGCGCCTGCCGTACCAAACCAGATATTTGCGTTAAATTTGAATATCCTCAACAAACTTACTTTCTTTTTTACGCGGCATGTTTCATAAGCAGCCGCACTAACCGAGAACGACTGGTATTTGTTCAGAAAGTCAACCATATTCAAGAAATAATCTGTCAAATTCTAACTCTCGGAGGTCCCCGCAACGACGCATTGTACACTACGGCAACGTCCACCTGGACGCTCAGGGGTGCGCGCACTTGCGTTCTTCCCCTGGTAAAGGTGACTTAAGAAGTCGCTGTTAAGACTTCTTTGCGCGAGTCGATGTCCACATTTTTGAGCTGATTGTAGAAGTTGGCGATTGGCGGATTCAGTCCTGTCTGTGCCAGGGTGCAGAGCTGCACTGGTGCAACCATCACCTTCTTACAAAATTAACCTAAGAATTACAATTCCTCGCTTAGTCAACAAATGCCCATTCTATCCGTGTGGCAACGCAGGTAAGCCATCCGCGGGCTGGAAATTCGCAGTTGGTGGGCACGAAAGGCATCTCAACAGGCACCGGCCTGCGACTTTGCAGTTCAGGGGCAGTGCGGGCTCCTTTCCCGCCCACAGAGTAAATTTACATGGTGGGCTAACGGAGACACCTTTCCCGGCCAGTGGTGCTTGTGACTTCGCAGTCGGTGGGCAGGAAATCCACTTGCCGCATAGGCGTGTGGATTCCCGGTACATCACCGAGAAGGGAGCGTTGCCACCCCGGGTAGGTAAAATTCACTCTAGTTTTTTTTACAGTGCGTGCATGCGGTACAGCATAACCACAGAAGTGCGCGGCGTGAATTAGCCACCTGGTATGTCTAGCGCTGCTGGGAGCCACATGAAGCACCTCAAGCCAAGAAAATTTATTGCACAGCACACATAATCAATGGATGGGCAATATCTCATTTTGAGCGGGGACAAAAGTAGTTGGCGGCAATAGAATAACGTTTAGTCCCGGAAGGGGATATTTTTCTCAAGCCGCGATGGCCTCGCCTCCTCGCTCTGGGGGCTCTCCTCCTTGCTCGCGGTCTGGTCATAATGAGGAGCAGGAAGCGGCTCCCCCGCCCCCCGCCGCCCCCC
>NW_026267344.1:0-16273 GCF_000697945.3 Frankliniella occidentalis | reverse complement strand
CCCCCGGCCCGGAGCCGCGTATATGGGAGTGACAAGATTTCACGCCGATATATCCATCAGCGGCCCAGCCAGCTACACCCTTACTCCACCCCACAGCGAGCCCCGCCCCGCCCCGCCCCGAGCCATGTCGAAAGAGCGGTGAACTTGCCCATGCAATATCGTGGCGTGCGAGGCGTGAGAGCGCTCGCCGCGCCGAGCCTTGCGCCGAGCGCGGGCGAGGCTCATGGCTGCTCGCTAGACGGCGACGCCCTTGTGCAGATGAGGCGCTTATGGGCCGCGCTCACGCGCACCTCGCGAGCCACGCCGTCCGGCAGCAGCGCGGCGGCGGCGGTGACCGGTGACCCGGAGGTGACAACGGGGCTGGTGACGGCGAGCACGCGCGGGCCGCACGGGGCTGCAGGCCGCCGAGGTGAGATGCTGCCGCCTGGGAGGGAGTGAGCTCGGAGCGAGCGGCCCGAGGCCACGCCTGACCGCGGTCAGCGTGCGCGCCGCGCGGTGCAGCGAGGGCCCCGCGCCCGCCTGCGGTCAGCTGGTCACACCCCGCCTACCACCGCCGTACCGCCCTGGGAGTCGCCACGCCACCGAGGAAACATTTCTATCGGGTGAAAGTGCTGCTCTGGCCGGTTCTGCCCTGCTCCGGGTGGAAGGGACGCGGCATGGGGCTCGAGCACGCCCCCGCCGCACCGGGGCCGGGGGTACCGGAGGGAACCCGAGGGAACCCGGGAACCCTGGAACCCTTGGGAACCCTACAGAACCCGAGGGCTGGCTACGGCGCACTTACAGCACAGTCTCCTATTCCGTCTCACTAAATGTGACATTTTAAAATAATTGTTCACAGTCGCTTTGATAATGGTAAAAAAATTATTTCAAATGCTCTGCATCAGAGGGAGGCGGACGACTGGTCCACTTCCGGTTTAGCGGCCTCCGCTCCCCGCTCCCGGACGCACTCGCACCCCAGCCCAGCCCCGCTCGTCTCCGGTGCGACTCGGGAGTAGTTAGCAGGCCCGCTGCATGGGTGTGGTGGCGGGCGGTGTGATAGCGGTCATTAACACAACGAGTAGGGGCGGGGCGGGGCGGGGCAGAGACTAGACTTTGGTGGGACCCCCAGGAGGCTCGCCCCAGCGCACCGCAGTGTCTTCACTCCCTTAAACAGCCCACGCTTAGCGGCTCTAAGCGGCCGCGCCGGGCGGGGCGGGGCGTGCGGCCAAAGAGCCATTAATTTGCTGCGGGAAAAAAGAGAACTGAAGAAAGGGAGGAAGAGCAAGCCATGTAATCTGTCCCTCTCTTTCTCTCTCGCTGCCGCGAGCCACCTCTACCCACCTTCTCTCTCAGGCGGCGCGGCGGCGGCGCTGGGAAACGGAAGATTGGTTTCGTACGTAAAATCGGTCATAACCGACTGGCACCGACTGGCACCCCGCCACTTCCCTTCCTTCCACAGACTCCTCTCGGCTTTCTAAGCGGCAGATCAAGAAGCTGCAGTGAATTATAACGTCACTTCCTGTCTCAAAGAACCGTCACATCCGTCATTCCCCGTCCTTCAACCCGTCGCCCACCACACCCGCTGTAACGGGTTTCTTTCGTCACTGCTTTTACAAAAAGAACTTGGCGGTCGGCGCGGGACGGGATTCACCGACACGTATATGACAAACGGAAATTCAAAGAAGATCTTTGATTCCCGCCGCAAGGGCAAGGGCGGACTGGGTGCCGGGCGAGGCGAGGGAACCGCGTGCAATAAACAGACAGGATGATGGTCCAAAGGGCCCTAACGACCACCGGGCCACTCGCCGCCATCGGGAATATTTCTCTAACAGCAGCAGCAGCAACAACAACAGCGACAACAACCGCATGATGGCGATGGTGCGTTGGACCCATGCATGGCGTGGCGGGGCGGGGCGAGGCGCGGGGCGAGGCGGGGCGTGGCGGGGCGTGGCGGCGGAGCGGGGCCGCCTTGTTGTCAGTATCTAGGCGTGGACCAGGGCCTAACGCCCGGCAGGCGGTATAAAAGGCTGGAGTGTACTTGGCAAGCAGGGCTACAATACCACACGAGCCGCTATGCGGGGCCTTCTCACGCGCGCGCACGCACACACACACACACACACACACACAGAGAGTTATACGATGTGCTGATGTGATGGGAGCGAGAGAGACAAGAAGAGACACTGCCCGGCCCCACCGCCGCCGGCCCCCTGTGAATGTGTAGGGATACAACGGCTATCCCATTTCGGTGCTCGTCTCCGCCTTGTGTGTGGGGTGCGGAGGAAGGAAGAGGGTCGAGGGGCGGACACACACACACACACACACACACACACACACACACACAGACGAGAAACATAAACACTTTGCAGCGCCAATGAGCCTTTATCTCGAATTCACACCGAGAGGTGATTCGCCGGTACGTAGCTCTCCATGATGTCGATGTCGGAAACGGTACCCCTCCCCCTCCCCCTCCCCCCAGGCTACAGACGTTGCTGAGATGCATTCTCCCGGTCCTCCCCCTTGCAGCCGCAGCAGCAAGCCAGAGAGCGCCACAGTCATTGGCGGCTCGGACCAATATGACCAATCGCAGCCGCTTCGAGACGGAACGGATCGAGACGGGACGTGCGACCCACATATCGGCCGGGCCTGTCATCGAGCCTCTAATACCGCCGCATTTTCACTCTGTTTTCCAATTGTTTCGTGTAGAGCAGTTTTCTCTGAGTTTTCTTTGCTGTTTTGACGGCGTGCCATTCTGAGGTAGAGATAAGAAGTTGCCGGCGCGGAATGAGATGAATACATTTCCCATCGGGGTTAACGACAGGTGGCTCTTCCCGAGAGGCGGTGGCGCCACGCGGGCGCTCGAGCCGAAAAGGTGAGAGGTGAGCGGCGCGAAAAACAATTGGGCGGCGCGAGCAAGTGGCGCAATGAGCGGCGGCCAACGGTTAGCGATATCGTTAGCGATGTTGCTTCCGGTCGGCGGCGCAACGGACAGCCGTAAGAAGAAATACGCTAACCTCACTGCTCACCGCTCACCTCGGCGCGGACCTGACCGACCGCGGCGCTCTGTTGTGAAAACAGCAGCGGCGGCGGCGGCGGCAGCAGCAGCAGCAGCAGCAGCGCGATGCGATATCAACGCCCCGACGCGGTGATTGGCAAAGAACTATTAGCACTTTGTCATTTCGCTTGGCTCGGCTTGCTTCTGATGGAGATGAGGGACAGAGAGAGGGAGAGAGAGAGAGAGGCAAAGGGGAAAAAAGGTGGAAGGCCGCGGGATAATGATTTCGAATGAAGCGTATCGCTAAGCAGACGTCATCGCGCCGTTCCCAATCGATTTGGAAAGTACAGCGAGCACCGGCAGCGGGCAGCATCCCGGACTCGCTCGGCTCGCGCGCTGAATACATAGCAGGCTCCCGACCGGCGCGTGGCGGTAATTCAACAGATTGCCGCTCTGTACTCTCGTCATTTACCTTTAGCCTTACACATGAGTAGTTTTTCGACAAGGAGAGATGGCAGTGACAAATTGCCGCTCCTTGGATAAGGATAAGTAAGCTTTACGATGCCTACGCTTAAGAACACCTCCCGAGCCCGAGACCTTACCACCCTCGCGCTTCCCCTCCTTCACCCGGTGGCCCCATCACGGCCCACAAGGTCCGACACAGCTCACCTACCCCACCGGGTGGCCCGCCCAGCACACTAGGCCGCCCGTCAAAGAGAAAATGCTCGGCAGCCTCAGGCTGCACGCCGTGCACGCGGCAAGACACTCGATATTCCGCGCTCATCTCTCTTCGGCGAGGCGAGACGCGATGCATCGCAGATTATCCGCGCACAGCTCCCCGCGGCGGGGCTGGCGGGGCCGGCGGGGCCGGCGGGGCCGTGGCCCCCGGGGGCAGCAGCTGCCCGACTGTGAGTGACGGACGGCCCGACCGGCATGTGATCGGTCAGTGGGTCGCTCCGGTATGGACCGCGCCGCCGTCAGGACGCCGTCAGGAGGGCGACGAGCACGAGCGGATATCAGGCACGACGGACGACAGATTACACAGTCAGGCGCTTTGCGGCCGGACCAGGACCGAGGTCGTGGGCTGGTGGCCAGAAAGTCTCCTCGCCAGCAGAACGACGTCGGGCCGGCGACAGAGACAGTCAGACACGAGGGCAGACGAGCAGACCCGGGGCGGCGGGCGGGCGGACGGGTCGTGATGTAGCATGTACCTCGCAACCGCCGGCAGGAGCGGGCTGCTCGAGCGAGCCGAGCGAGGCGGGGCCGGTCTCAAGGCTGCGTTACACTTGTCTGCAAATGTGAACACGCGCCAGATTAGGTCGGATTAGGCGGTCTGCAGCGAGCGAGCACAGCGCCGCAACAGCGCCGTGAGCGGTGACGCGACGCGGCGCGACACGGAGCCTGAACCCCCCAGCTGGCCGACCTGAGCGCCTGTGAGTTCACGCTAGGCAACCCGCTCGTCTCGCGTGCAAGCGGTTTGCCTGCCCAAGCCCTCGGGCGGGTGATGATTGTCATGCTCACCTTTTGCTAGAGATGCCACTACTGATTGATGATGTGCCGCAGTGCCGCGTTAATACTTGCCTTTTTTACAGTCGTTAATACATTCATATTCGATGATTATTTTTTTTTAGTCATCAAAAATTAAAAATTCGTACCAGTTGTATAAGTTTGATAAAATCTGAGGTAATAAATCTGTTTTCAAAAATAAACATTTCAGCAATTTCAGACTTTGCACCCCTCGAGCTGAGATGGACAGTGGCGTGAAGAGCGACAAACGGCCTTTCACGTTCCGATGCCTTACTCCCCCCTCCTCCCTTTCCCCATTATCCATCCGCTCAGCTGTCAACCAGCAGACGAGCATTGTTCCCCGCACAGGTCCTCGGCGAGAGTTCCATTGCTCCGCTGTGGAGGCGTCAGCCAGCGTCAGCTGACCGGTCAGGCGCACGGTAGTGGATGACGACCCGCTTGTTGCTCGCGGGGCGCACTACTCGTGAAGACTATGCTGTTCGTGAATAGAGCTTTTCTAAACCACTAAAAACTTGTTTTGCACATGCACATAAAATTGGTGCGTTTCGTACAAGCGCGGAGAAGTACAGATAAAGGGATGTTTCGGGTAAGCTCAATTTGCAATGTTTTTGACTTTCGTAAGAGTTTGGCTGATTTCAAATAAGAAAGTTTGCTTTTCACGTAAAATACTTTTGAGTGCATGTACAACTCTTCCCGGGTAGGCTATGGGATCGCCAGGGCAGATACATGTGACTGCTTTAACCTTAAGAGGTGTTGGACAAAAGCCTCACCAGGAGGGGAAGATGTATCGAGATGGTGGTTTGTCTATGATGCAGCATAAGTGGAGGGGAGAGGGAGGGGAGAAGCGAGAGTAGAGAGATGGGTAGAGAAGGGGCGGGGGTCAGAAAGAACACAACGCCAGTAAACAATAAGCACGGAGCGGGGCAACAGCAACAGCAGCATGAGAGACTAAGCCAACGTGACAGCCCAGAAACAGTAGGGGGCGGAGAAGTCGCGGCGCAGCCGGGGGTCCTGTCTTTAGTCGCAAACCTGTGCTGTGAGTGACTGAGTGACTGAGTGAGGACGGCAAAGCTTTTGAGCGCGTGAAGCTAGTGCCTCCGACCAGCTCCGGCGCAACTTGCGAGGAACAAAAACAATTACGAAAGAGGAGCGCTATGTCCCCCGTTCCCTCCGCCGGTGGGTGACTTGAATGAATAGTGTAAAACAATTATATTTTTTAAAAATTTGCCCGTCACTCTGAAAATAACCGAGCAGGTGTCTGGGAGTCGGATGTGTTATTAGCGAAGGGCGATTAGCGACCGCTTTATCACCAGCCGGGGAGCTGAGTCTGCTTTCCCCGCCCGCCACGCCCCACCACGCCCCGCCACGCACAGGTGCAGATGTGGTCATTAAAAAGTCGTTTTTAAAACCATTTGCTATTTGTCGGCGATCGGTTTGGCCCAGGCTGGTGGAAATTGAATTGATGATGTGTCTAAAGTCCTTCTAAATGATTCACATCCAGCAACAAGTCGACGACATGGGAAGCCCGACACGGTAAAAAAGGTTTCTTGTATTTCAAGACCCGGTCTTGGATCTTATGGAGAACGCCTATGGCTCCATGGCTCTCGCAGGAGCGACTAAAGTCACTCCTCGACTTTCAGTGGAAACTTTGTCAACAACCCATCCGTCCCCTTAAAAAAGACAATACGGGAATAAAAAACTAGTATTTAAATTAGTTTCAATTGAAAACCGATCTTGATCCGCAGTAATGGCCCCTCGAGCTTCGGCGGGGAGCGCCGGCGAATAAATGTTTGACGTCAGCCAATATCAGGCGAAGACCCGCCCGCCCCGGCCTGCAGACCGATGGCACTGACGTGGACGCGTCGCACCACACCAGAGGCCACGTCCACGGCCCCTCTTTTCTGCTTTTGAGTCTCCACAACAACCAACTCCTTACTCTCTTGTTGTCGACGGTTTTTGCTTCCTTTTCTTCAGCCGCCCTCCAGTCGCGTCTCCTTCCACAGCATTTTTATCATAAATTGTTTTTTTCTCCGGGTGCGTTCCCTGCGTGAATGTCAGCGGCGGCCGGCTGGGTGGCGACGGCGTACGGCGGGGCGACCGGACTCATTTCGGGAAGGCCTCGTTACACTAGCAGGGTAACGGTGCAACTGTCCCACCTTCTGCTGGGGGAGTAGGTGGCGCCGCAGAGCCCTGCACACTTAATCCTTATAAACTTCTGTGTGCGTGATAATGTGATACTTGTTTTGAATATTTTTTTGTAGATAATTTACGCGCAATTTTATTAGTAGGTGTGGACAATTTGACTGTTTTGTCTACCTACAATTATGCGCAAGAACAGCACGCACACTGATGTTCATAACTAAGCATGACAATAGTACATAAGAATTCATTGTGTGTCCGCGATTCCGTGTTTTATAGGTCGGACAGAATAAGACGCGGCTTTAAAACTTAACCGCCACCTCGACCGCCACTAACTCCCCTGTAAAGGAAGGTCGTGGAGACGTTCTAGAATATAAGTTGTTGGTTGCGGGGCCGGGCTGTTTCATTTTGAACGCGTTTCTCTCTCGCACGCGGCCTGCCGAAGAAGTACCTGCAGCCCCCCCCCCCCTCCCAGTCCGCCTCGCCCCATCCGCCCCCTCGCGGAGAGAGAAAGACACGTTACAGCGGCGCGGGGCCGGGCTGCGGCGCGCGAGCGACAGGGGCGGGGGGCAGGGGGCGGGGAGCGGGAGTTCCTGCATAGAAAGCAAGCTGCCGGGACCTTTCACTGGCCGAAGGTACCTCCGTACCTCCGCACTAGTGCAGGTACCTTGCGACCGGTACCGACCGGGCTGGCAGGCAGGCGCACCAGCCCTGGCGCAAAGCCCCGAGAGCATCCGACTCCAATCCGCAGGAGAAAGGCTTACGCCATACGACACGCCGAGAGCCCCCGGCGGCGGGCAGCGCGCTCTGGGCCTCCCAGTGATACACTTCTGCGTGCAGCTTCATCACACGCAGGCAATAAAGCTCTTGAACACGTTGACTTCACCATTGTCATATTCAGGTATCCCGCGGGACATTTATGACCATTCAAGTGGTCATGGGACATTTAATTGAAAAAACATTTTTGCCTGTTCTGGAAGACGTGGCGGCCAAAGAAAAAAGGAATGATACGGACAAGAACTATTTTGGTAGAATCAGAGCGGGGCGGTACTCTCAGCAGAAGTGAGCCGGACAGAATGTACACCTCTCATGAGCCAGCGTGTGACTCAGCAGCACGTCAGTGACACGTCAGGCGGCAAATAAAGAGGAAGCGAAAAAACGCGAGTGTCACTAAAGGCTAAAGTCGGAGTAACCAGACGTGACGTTCGCGAATCGGTGGCGGCGCCGCTAGACGACGCGTAGCGAGCAATCGGTCTTTTTATACGCCAATTTCGTCCCCTTCCCCCTCCTTTTCTTTCCTCCTCATTGCGCCATATTTTACCACTTTCCAAGTTAGTTCGCGTCACCGTGCACACGCGCGACTGTACCGGGTGGTCGGTAGTCGCACTGTCACCGCACTTCCGCGGCGCCGGCCGGCAGCCGGCCCGTGGCGCCCGGGATGGCACTCTAAACGGGCTAAACGACTCAAATTAAACCTCTACGCCTCCGCCGTCCAGGCGTCCGCACCTGCGGGAGCAGGCAGGCGGCCAGCAGTAGTGCAGCAACGTGGCGTGGGGTGGAGGAGCGTGGTAAGGTGGGGCGGCGGGGAGGGGCGTGGCGTGGCGAGGAGTGGCGGGGCGAGGCACGGGTTCCTGCAGCCCGCGGTCCGCACCTCGTTACCACCCCTAGAAAGTGGGAAGGGGGACATAACTCAGGCGCGGGATAAACAAACAGATAAAACGTCAAGATATCCGCGCGTGCCGAAAAATACACTTGACCGCTCCTGCCTGCCTCCTGTCGGGGCTCCCAGCCGCCCCGCCCCGCCATAGGCGATACGACCCACTTGCTTTGCTCACGGCTTGGCTCGCCGCGCCCAGAGCGCGCTCGCCGACATCAACAACAACTAACTATATAACGCTCCATAAACTGCCCTAGCCTTAGCAATACCCGGCCTACTTGCCCTCCAAAAGTAGGGCAGCGCTAGAAAAAGTTATCGACACGAAGGGTAGACAGCGCTAGAGTGGCGCACTGCAGTGCCCAACGCCGACCAGACCAGAGCCCCAGGAGGCGGCCCGAGGCGGTCATCCAAATAGAAGCGCGAGGACCTGGGGGACGCGACGGCGCGCAGGGCCTCGAGGACAGGACTTGAAGCATGCAGAGCAGCACTCAATTAAATTTACGAATGGGGATCAGGGGATCACGTACAAAAAGTAGCCAACATCCGTCTTTGGGGGTTACGAACCTGCCAATTTCAACCTGTTAGCTCTCATAGCGCCTGACAAGTAGGCAACATCTCAACTGCAGTGCATACGTGTGCTGCGGGGTGGCCTACCCTGAGTCTCGCAGGCGCCAAGCTACCGCACAGTTCCGTTACACCCGTACAGACAAATTGTAGTGTATAAACTGCCAAGCATATAGTGTACAAAGCATTTTGGCAATTGAATTTTTGTAATTGCCTTGTTTTAAGTTTAAGGCAAATTCTTTACCACAAATGAAATGTTTCATGTATTGCAAAGCTGGAGCGAAGCTTCTGCAAAGGATTTACTTCGTGATTACAAAAAGCACTGCTTCGCCAGCTTCTACTAACAGTGCGTAATTTGCCGAATGCATCCCAGGGAAATGGGCGTGCCTTTTGGACGATCTCATGGGCACCGTGAAATTACGCGGTTTGTTCGCGGCCCCTAATCAGCCAGTAGGTAGGCCGGGCGGCTCGCCGGGCGGCGGAAGGTCGCCAGCGCTAAGTGAGCAGCACGCCTTCCCTTCCACCCGTTGTTTTCGTTTGTTTCTCTATTCGCGGTGGTGGGGTGGGCGGGCACGCAGGCGGGGCGGACACGCCCTTCCCTCCGCCCGTCCCAGGAAGGCCGCAGGACGCGCGCAGGCTCTACGCAGGACGCAGAACCTGTGCCTCCAGCGGGCCGGGCCGCCGGCTGCCGGAGGGCCACAGGGACACGCCCAGGCCGTGTCCTCTCTCGTTGCGTGGGAGCGTTATGCCGGGCCGGCGCTGGCAGGGGCCCGCGGCCGGGGCCGTGCGCGCCGTGCGCGGCGTGCGTAGCGGGAGGTGACGTGGCCGTCCGCGCCAGAGCTGCGCGGTGGAGCGGACCGGGCCCGGCCCCGGACACCAGCCGGCCCGCGGTGCGTTTTTGGACGCAAATGGTGTCGAGCCCCGCTGCCGTCGCCGCCGCCAGGCCATCGGACCTGTTAGCGGAGCCGTGCGAGCCGCGGCAGGTGTCGCCCGGCTGCTGCTGTACTCCCACACCGCTGCGCACAAAAGGCGTTTCAGAGAGAAGACGCGCGAAACTCTGCCGCCGGCGCGGAGCCGCACGTACCGCCAGCTCCTTTTATCATCATTTTTGGCTCGCCTGCGGAGTGAATGGCACGACTCCACCCGCGGCCAGAGCAGCCGGGGTGACGTAACAAGTGAACATTGAGCGCACGCCACGCCACGACGCGCCACCCCCTCCCGGGCGTCTTCCTATTCAAAACACCATCAGATAGGCGGACGGCGTGGCGTGGCGTGGCGTGGCGTGGCATGGCGGCCAGGCAGGCAGTCACCCCCTGGTGTTTCGCGAGCGATCGGCGCGGCCGTGCAGAGCAGAGCAACGACTTGACTCGACTTTAGCGCCGCCCCGACCGTCATCAGATGGCGCCTGATTCTCCCGGCCCGACGAAAAGAGCCACGTAACTGCTCCGCATTTGCATGGTAGTTACGCGGTTTGGGTTGGGCGCGAAGCTAGGGCCGCCGCAGAGGATAAGATCCAGTTCCCGGTATCGTGACAGAGAGGGCACCGGCTCGGCTCGGCTCGGCTCGACTCGACTCGACTCGGACCGTTCGTTTTCGCCCCCTCATTGACACAACTAACTCGACGAGTGCAGCGCGCAGCGGCAGCGCGGGGCCCAACGGCATGGTAGAGGGGGGGGGGCAGAGGGAGTTCAGTCTGATTGAGGCGAGGCGCACCGTGCCTCCTAACCGGTGGCTGCACCTCGCCCCGCCCCGCCCAGGGCAGGCTCCCCGCCGGACGGGTCCGGTCCAGGCCAGCATCCAGTCTCCGGCTGCTGGACTCGAGCGGGCGCCCCCACTTCGCCCCGCTCCACTCCATGGGCATGAGCCCCATGGGCCATGGACCGAGTCCCAGACTCGCGCCACGCCGCGTCGGGTCGACGACCCCGCGGGGGCTCACGGGCACCCACTGGAGCTCCTGCTCGCAGTCCTCAGCCCCTGGTCAGTCTGGTCCGGCCGACCCGCCCCGCCCCGCCACTCTACCGCGATGTGAATTCGGATAGCCCCGCGCTGCTCGCCGGACGATCAGAACAAGCGAAAACTGAGCAGACGGCTGCTTGAGTCCCCATATTTCTCGACGTTTTATAATCACATTTTTTAAATCTTTAAAATTGTGCCCACTCGGCCACCGTAATTGTTTACGTGATCTAATGGAGGCGATGTGAAACTTCCGCGAAGTCTAGGTGCTTTAGCTTGAACGGCAGCATAGCGACGGCAGGACGGCAGGACGGCGCAGCGCTGGAATGGGAGGAATCGCGCCGCGCGGTCCACAGTCAGGTGTTTGTCGCGTCTCGCCAGGGTACAGTCCGATCCGATGCGATGCAGGAGATGAAACTCGCAAGAGGAGTTTCCCCCAGCGCCGCTGCACACACTGGGCCGTGCCGGGAATGCACCCCGCCCCACGGCGCACTGCCGTCATCCGTCGAGACGCTATCCGCAGCAGCAGCAGTAGCAGCAGTACCCGCCGCCGGGACTGGACGGGTATCAGACATCTCGTTTTTACCTCTTTTTACCAGCTCCCGTCTTTTGTCGTGTCCTCGCCGGTTCTCGCCCAGCTACAGTCACATTCGAGACTAGAGAGCTGCTGCTGGTGCTGCTGCTTTATATCCACGGGCTGCTACCGGCCGAGCCCGCCCGCCCGAGCAGAGTGTGCGAGAGTGAGGCGAGTGAGAGAGTGAGATAGAGAGAGCACAGATGTAAAGAGATCCGACGTCGTAATATCATTGTCAGTTTGGCGAAGAGAGAGATAGACAGTCAGACAGTCGGACAAGCTGAGTGAGAGGGGGGAGTCGGAGGAGGATGGAGTGAGTGGCGCGGAGGGTGCCGACGACGGGTGTTTCGCACCTTATACCACTACAGTAGATCTGACGTGGCTGGGCGTGGCTGGGCGCGGCGTGGCGGGCGGGGCGGGGCGGGGCGTGACAGGGTGGCATGATTGATGTAAGCCAGCGATGGCCAGCGACGGCCAGCGGGCGCCGCGCCGCGCCGCGGCCGCTCTGCCCCCGCACCCGCGTTACAGTTCCCACAACCCACCGCGGGCTCGTGTCGAGTGTTTGCTGCACACACTGCCATATGCGGCCTAAGCCCACGTGGACATGGACAGCCAGACGGACGTGGACGTGACTTGCGCGGGCATGTCGAGGGCTCCTCTCTTCTTCTGGTGCAAGAACGTCGCGGTGCGCAGCGCACCGTGTCCGTGTCGGTCCGAGTGAGTGTACGAATTAAACGGCCGCCCCGCGCTCTTCACCGCTCCGCGCGGGCAGGTCGGGTGCGTGGGCCGCCCTGGTCGTGCCCGGCGCTGCCCACCTCGTTACCGGCGGACCGGCGGCGCCAGGACGGACGATGCCGCCCGGCGTGAAGTACGGCGAAGTAGTTGTAAAAGTCCGGGGAGCACCGCGTCGAGCGCCACGCGGCCACGCGCCACGCGCCCGCGGAGGAGAAAAGAATGGCATTATGTCTCCGGCAGACAGTCCGAGGCCTGCTCGGCCGAGGCCATTCGGACAGATGAGGTGTTGAGCGGGATGATGGACCCGGTGTGTTGTTGTTATCACAACCAACTTTCTCTGCCAAAATTCGCGCGTTTGTCGAAACGAGCGGGTGGAGAAAAGGGGCGAGAAAGGGATGAGGGGGGCTGGGTGGGTGCCCTCGCCTCGGCCAGAGGAGTGAGCGAATGGTATGAATGGGCTGACTGGTAACGAGCTGCCAGGTACTCGGCTCATTCTTTTTCTCTCCCTCTCTCTCTCTCTCTCCCTCCCTCTCCCCCTCTGTCTCCCCCCCCCTCTTTCTCTCCCCCTCTCTCTCTATCTGATTCCAAACTCCATTTCTGCATTTGCTGCCCCCTGCCCTGCCTCTCCCCGAAGCGGATGGAAAGGCAAACGCGCTTATTCGCTAATAATGCCGGTTCCATTATTCTCTATTCTCGCCCCCCAGATAAGTACACATAACATAACGCTCCGCCCATCATTGGGGCCACGTCGCTGTCCATTGACGTGGCGGAGTCAGTCGCCCGTCTCGCCTCGGGTCGGGTCGGGGGCTCGAATAAGGATTCGCCGCTTGCATAAGTTATTGTCGTAAGAATGAGTGCGGTGGTGTTTATATATATGGAAAGCCACAGACCAAACCGAGACCGACAGAACAGCTAACCAACCACCCTGGTTACCCCCGCCCCGCGCCACGTTCGCTCTCCGCTTAGCACTACACTCGTCGCCGTGCGGCATGTATGGCGAAATGAACAAGGAAAAGACAATTCCTCCTTCCGTGTAAATTCGCTGCATCTCTCTCCCCTCGCCTCGCCTCGCGCCGCGCCGCGCTGCCCCTAAGCACCGGCAGGCCGGCCGGGCTCACCGGGGGAAAGCGCCAAAGAGCGCGCGTGTCTCGTGGCGTCGTGTCTCATGGCGGTACGCAGCCGAGGCGCATGCGCAGGCAGCGAGTCGATATGCCATGCCATGAGGCTGGCCGGCGCCGGCGGCTGGTCGGGGATGTTGCCAATCAGTATGGACACAGCGACAACAATCGGAGAGACGGCGCGAGGCGGGGGGCACGGGGGGCACGCCGGAAGTGGCCTCCGCCGCCCTCGCTCCCTGCAGCATCCCCCGCCACTTCCATACTCCCCCCCCCCCTCGTCCCCTACAACACAGCCCCGGCGTCAGCAGCGGCATTCATCGATGTTCCGTAGTCGTGTGCCAGCCAATGATAACGCAAGTTAAGCACCACGCCCTACGCGAACGGAGGGGGGGGGGAGGGTGCCCGCGAGCCATGGGCGGGGAACTCCTCTCTTCGAATGCATCCTGATGAGTTAACTATCCTGAAAATGCCCGCCAGGCTGCAGCCTGTATGGCCTGTGCGGGTGTTTGTGTGTGTGTGTGAGTGAAGCTCGCGCCTTGTCTACTTTCGCGGAAAAGAGACACGGCGCCTGTTATGTCCATTGCATCACTCACACACACGCACACACACACACCAGGAGTTGTCTAGCCGTCGGCGGCCACCACGCCGCCTCATCGGGGATCCTGATCGGGTTTTAGAGCGGCGGAACCCACATCGCAACACAACCCACCTGTTATGAGAAATCGCGTCTCTCCGCAGTTAAAGTGGCGACGCGACGCGGAGGCGACGAGTGCCGCCGTGTCCAGTGTGAACATGAACGCCGGTGTCCCGGTGCGCGGGAGTAAAAAAGGGGTTTGTTGATGTGCAGTAGCAGCGCGGCGGAAAGGGCCCCTGGGGGACAGCGGCGGGACGGGACAAACGGGACGTCTCGGACTTTCGCGCGCCGCCGTCGTGATTTGCCGAGAGTAAGCTGCGTACGTCCCGTCCACATTGGTGTCCAGCTCCAGGCCACGAGGTCAGCGCGGCCGGCCCGGAGCCGGGGCAGCGGGCAGCAGCGCCAGCGGCAGGGAATGCAGTCGCCGCGCGGCCATCCCGCCAACGCCGCCTCCCTCTTTTTGCCCTCAGCCCGAAACTGGTACAGGAAAATAAAAGAGCGAGACATACTCTCTCACACATACACGCACGCACACACAGATGATGAGGACCAGCGGGGAGCCCGGCCCAGCCTGGCCCTGGCCCTGGCGGCGGCGCGGTGAGCCTTCATCTTCAGCAGCCGGAGCAGCCCGAGCCAGCGGCGGGTCGAGCTGAGCGGGGCTGAGCAAGAAGAGGTCATTGCTGAATGCCCTTCCAGCCAGCGGGCGGCTCTGCGCCGCTCTGCGCGCTCACAAGAAATAAGATGGAAAAAAAGAGGGAGGGGAAGCCTTATTAAAGTCCCCCTCCCCTTCCCTTCCGCCGGACCGGTGTTGGCGTATACGTTTTCGGCGGATGCACAAGGTATAGGATGTCCCTGCCCTGAGGAAGGGAGGAGGGAGGGTCGTGGCGGGACACAGCCGGAGAGCTAGAGAGCTAGTTAGCTGCAGGAGGGAAGCCCCGCGTGAAAGCGTCCGTCCAGACAGCGCTGAGAGTTGCTTCTATCTAACCCCCTCAGTAACAGTAAACACTCACGCTGACGCACACGCGTGCTGCTAGTGCGCGGGGCCAGCATGATGATTCTACGGCAATTTTTTCTGGTAGGCTTGCCAATCATTCATTATGATTATTTTCGGCGGGAATGGCGTGGAGTGGTGGAGGCGGTAGCGGTAGATCATCATGGCTTGACGGACAGGCAGCAGGCGCGACCCGCCGGCCAGAGCCGGCCAGAGCCAGAGCACGATTCCCGACGATGATCTGCGTTTCAGGTCCGCTGCGCCTCATGCAGACGGAGAGGCAGGACGTGGCCGGCCGCCCCGTCCCGTCCAGACCCGCTGTCCGTCCATCCGTGACTGCGATCCGCGCGAACAGCTCGGCGCGGTAGCGGCGGCGGACAGCAGCGGACAGCAGCGGCTTGGCCATCCGGACAGCAGGTTACGGCCCGACGAGGAGAGGAGAGGAGGCAATTACAAGAATGGGATGAGAAGGCAGTGGCGCCGCTCCGTTCGTTGCTGCGTTGGGTTTGGAGGAGCATACGAACCGCGAGGCCGCGCGAGGCGAGGGCTGTCAGACTAACAGAGGCCCTAACTGATTGCTGCCGCATGTGCGCGTATGGGATCATCCAGAAAGTAAGTCTGCCATCCGCCGTTCCGGACCTGCCAAGTTTAGTCTCTGCGAGAACTCAAAGCGCCTGTTAGGTAGGCAACATCTGGTCTGCAGTGCATGCGAGTACTGCGGGGTGGCCTACCCTGAGTCTTGCAGGCGCCATGCTCCCGCCCACACAGCAATTAACATCACTAATATATCTGCTAGATATCATAAGGCAGAGATCAGATATCTGAATTTGTATGTGTAATTAGGCAAATGCATCTGAGGAAAATGGACGTACTTTCTGGACGATCCCTATGGGTTTGTGGCGTCCGAGGCGAGCCGTGGCGAGGAAGCGGGCGGCAAGTCCTGACTGCGCGGCTCGGTGCCGGAGGGCGGTCATCCTTAGTGAGCCGCCTGAAGGGTGGGCCATACGTGATGCAAGCCCCCTGTATGTTGGCAGCCCACAGCGCAAATCCCCCCCTCCTTCCCACCGTCGTCGTCGTCGTCAGTCAGCCGGACCTTATACCGCGCCTGGCGGTCACCACTGCCACGCGCACATCGCCAGGCTACCGACCCGCCCGCCTTGGACTTCCCTCTTCGCTCAGCCAATTATCGACACGACGCGGCGCGGACCAACTGTCCGTCATCCTCCTCCTGGGCCGCCTGCCCGCCAGGGCGCCGTAACTTAACGTAACGCTGTTACGTTACAAATTTTTTCAGTACCAAAATATTTCGTTCCCTTCACCGTTTCGGTACAGTAACTTGTAACGTAACGGCCTCGTGATCCATATTGTTACGTTTCTGTACCTCTTGCAATCGGTTATCACAATTGTGGT
>NW_026267343.1:399611-400115 GCF_000697945.3 Frankliniella occidentalis | reverse complement strand
TCACTATTTTTAGTATTTTTTTTAGTACTAAAAATAATGGTAGGACAAATGACAGGTAGGACAAACGTGGCCGCCCGGAGGGTTTTAACCCGGGACTAAATCTTGTAAAGCTGGAATTTAGCAGAATCGGTGCAGTTTGATGTGCTGAATCGCGTACTGCAAAGTCTACCGACCCACCCCCTGTGCGTTAACCGGAAATTGAACAGAAGGGCCTAAATGACGTCCCTGTTTGTAGCTACACGGTTGTAGCTACAAGTGGCGCGCCCACAGACAGCTTAATCCGAACCGACTATAGATGATCCGTTTTCGGCCAAAAGTACCCCTGCGGCATCCAGAGTGTAAACAGGGGCGTAAGATATCGTTCCATTACAGTTCCCAACAAGCCAAGTGGTAACAGGCGTCCCAGGGGGCCCCGGGCCTGCAGAGAAACTCACAGCAGGATGGCCTACCCTCCAGGCGCTCCTGGCCACAACTCTCCAGTGGCGCGCCCCGCCACAGCCACAC
>NW_026267343.1:393911-399561 GCF_000697945.3 Frankliniella occidentalis | reverse complement strand
GGGGGTCTTTGCAGCGGCCTCCAACTGTAGGAACGACCGTCGCGAGTGAATGCCCGGGCGAAACAACTGTTGGGACCAGATGGACAGGGCGTCACCACACAGCGCGCTGCAGATCGCGAGTTTTCGGAGCTCTGGAGGCTGGGGCGAGGCGGGAGGGGGGCGGCGGAGGGAAGTGATCGGCGGCGCCTGCATCTACACGCCGAGCACCGAGTCCACGGTGACGCCTACTCGACGCGCCGGGTGTGGCGGGGCCGGGTCTGGGTCGCCCTGCTGCGGGATTTTTACAGGAGCGCGATCCTCGGGCTGCAGACAGGAACAGGGGGGCAGATGTGGGGCATGGAGGTGTGCGAAGGGACCCCATCTCCTCCGCGTCACCGTCCGCCGCAGACCCAGGAGCGCGCTCCGCCAAGCGCGATCTGCGCGCTTGCGGGAGCGTGCGTCAAGCGCAGTCAACTTAATTTCGATTTGTTGACCAGGTGCGCCGCGGCCCCGGGGCGTAGGGAGTGGCCGTCGCTCCAGCTCCTCGACAGCGGCATGGTGACGTGAGCGCGCATGGGAGGACACGGCATGGACACGTTGAAGGGTTGTAGTCAACGGCGCCAATCTGCAGGAGGGGCACGGAGGAGGTCGTTTCCATAGCGGTCAGCGACTCCCGTCGCTCGGGTTTTTCTTGTCTAGCAGCACACTCACAAGCGCGCCCGGTGCCAACAGGTTGTGCACGACGACTCACCCTTCCAGCCGCATCCAGCGAGCTTCAACAACTGTAGAACACGCAGAGCAGAGGCGAGGTAGGCCAGCCCGCAACGCACTCATGCATTGGGCTGCCTACCCACCGGGCGCCTCGCAACGCCCAATGGAGAAAACGACGAGCGCAAGCAAGTCACTGCGCGGCCGGCTAAGGCAACACAGAGACTCGCAGGGCTGTCGGCGCCCGGCCTGTACTACAGGCTGACCTTGCGCAGCTGTTTGGCGCCCTGAAGGACTGCCTCGGCCCCGGGGCGGTCGTGGTGCGTCATGATCATCACGTACAGCGTCACCTCGCGCGGGGACCTGATGGCCGCCCCGGCCGCCAGCCCGGGCAGGGCGGCGCAGCTCAGCACGCGCAGGTGGCGGCTTACATCGCTAAGTGCGTGTTCTCGTACGGCTCCCCGAGGTACCTCGAGAAGTTCGCCTTTTCCAGGCTGGCGTCGAACAAAGACCCCAAGAAGATGCAGTGCCCGTCAGTCGTTCCGTTGACTCTCCAGTCGAAACGCCTCAATTGTGCTTCTGTACAGGGCGCGGTGCCACGATTCATATCAGCATCAGCACATAGTTCTAAGAAGCCCCTCCCCCCCTCCATTACGCTGGACGACCACGACCAGTGCCGGCGGGAGCACGCGGCGAGAGGAGGCGATGTGTAGCGTCCTCTCATACGCGGCACGCGGCCAGCCCGTGGCCTTCCTCGCCGACGCGGAATGTCCAGAGGAGCCCCTGCAGGTCGTGCGTCAGCAAGGCTTACTTTTTCTCCGTGACCGGGAGCACACACGCCTCAACGTGTATGCCATGCCACACACACCCGGAAGCACAGCCCTATCCTTTTTATTTCAAACCTGGGGATCAGGTAGGCGGACGCTGGTCCTGACCCCGCTTCGACCCCACCCCGACAACACCTCCATCGGCGGCCAGCGTCAGCATCTCCACCGCAGCCACCTGGCCGGCCCGCAACCGGCTTGCGGCGGGCGGGGCTAGATGATGTAGCAGAGCCCCTGCTCTCTCAACTGCACGCGGTTAACCGAACCGACGGCAACGCAGTGGGAGCTAACGTCAGCATCTCCACCGTGGGGACCAGGCCCTCTCCAAGTGCACACAGTCCCACCAGGTCGGAGCCAGACCTCCCACGCAAGGCCACAGGCGAGAGCGGCATGAGCGTGCCGTACGTCGCGAGCCCACCACCAACATCGTCGTGCTCGCTCCCTGCCACTGCGCCTAGCGTCCGAGGCCCGGGTTTGGTGCTCGGGCGGCGCCTTGATGGTGGTGGTGGCGATCTGGTGACGGGCAGCACACCCAGCTGCGCGGTCGCCTCCACGCCCCGGCGTTGTTGGGCTCGAGAAAAGAGGACAGGGAAGGCCCGCGGCTGCAGCGGGCTAAGCAGGCTGACCTTGCGCAGCTGCTCGGCGCCCCGGCCCCAGGGTAGTCGGGGTGCGTCATGACCATCACGTACCCAGCGCCACCTCGTTCGAGGACCCACAGGCCTCCACGGCCTCCAGCCCGGGCAGCGCGTCACAGCCCAGCACGCGCAGGTTGGGCATGCCGGCGAGCAGCTCCGACCCGACCGTTCGGCGGGGAGCAGGTTCTCGTACGGCGTCCCGAGGTAGCTCGAGAAGGTCACCTCCTCGGGGCTGGCGGTAAACAAGGACACCAAGAAGCTGCAGGAAGCGAACCCGCGCTGGCCGGGGCACGAGGCGAGAGAAGGCGGTGTGTACCGTCCTCTCATACGCGGCCAGGCCGTCACCTTCCTCGCCGACGGGGAAGTCCTCGAGAAGCCCCCGCAGGTTGTGGCCGCGGTAGAGCCGACGCCCACGCCCACGCCGCCCGGCACGGGCCGTGTGGCGCCGCGCAGGCTGCACTCCGCAGTTAAACTCTCGACACGAGCCTCTTAGTGAGGCGCGAGTTGCGGACCCCACGAGCTGCACCCTTAGGCGCGGCTTTGCGTTGCCTCGCGAGCCAGCTGCAACAACGTGGTCTTGGTTTGTCGACAACTTCACTCGTCTCCGTGCGCGTGCAGGCATGTATTTCTACCATACTGAAGTACGGTAATCTCCTGCGACAACCTCCGCCACCGTCCAGCTGTGCGGAGCGTCAACTGCCTGGGCAAGCCGCGCCTCCACCCGCTCGTCCACCGGTCGACCGCGAGGAGTCCCTGCGCCGCGCCGAGCTCCACCAGCTTACAAGGAGCAACATGGCTGGCAACAAGCAGCGCGTCATGGAGACGGGATTTTTCGCCTCGCTGCAGAAGCTTCAAGGCTCGACCTGTCCGAGAACGTGCTGCCCGCGCTGGCGAGGTGGGTGCCTTCTCGCTTGGGCTGCCCTCGAGCACCCCAACGAAGGCAGCGCGTTCGCGGGGCTAGCGAGCCTTGCAGGAGCTCAACCTCGAGGACCGACGCGGTGTTCTGCGACCTGCGCGTGCCCACCGCCTGCCGCCATCGTGCTCTGCGCGAGTCAGGCAACGGCCTGAGCGGCTTCCTGGCCTGCGCTCCGGAGGAGCTGCTGCTGGATCGCTCCCGCACCTGCAGAGGCTCGAGGCTCGACCTATCCGGCAACGCGCTGTCCACCCTCGTCATGGGCGGCCACCACCACACCTTGGTGTCGTCGGCCGGGTGCGCCGCCCCCGTGCGTCGGGCGTGGCCGTCGCGAGCCTCGGCACCAACTCGACACGACGGACTTGTCGTTGACCAGCGCGCCCAGGGCGTGAGGAGTAGCCCTCGCTACAGCTCCTCGACAGCTGCATGGTGACGTGAGCGCGTATGGGAGGACACCGTCAGGGAGCGGGGAGGGGTCGTTGCCGACGTCGCCGACCTGCAAGACGGGCTTGACCTGCAGCACGCCGCCAAGCGAGGGCCTGGTGAGGGCCGAGCCCTGTCGTGTAGGCGAAGGTGGCCCCTGGAAGATCGGGTCGTTCGGGGTGTGACCTCGGGCACGACCTTGCATGCCTGTAAAGTCGCACGCATGCCCACGGCCATGCAGGCCCTCCGGCGGCATGCGAGTCCCTGAGATCACCTCAAGGTGGGTCATTTGGTGAAGAAATGTGTAAACACGGAAAGTATTGACAAAATTGTACAGGGAGAATGATTACTGCCTCCCTAACTCAAATGGGACCGAAATAGTAAATGTTAATATTAAGACAGATTGTAAATGTTTATTCCCCTCCTGAACTGTATCAATTTTCACATGAATATGATTTTCCATTGTCATTGACATCACGTTTCAGGAGACGCCTCTAAAGTTGAGTTTATCCACAGAAGAGGACGTTTCATAATTCCTTTCCAATAGCATTGATAATTTTGATATGAGAACAAATATGTGATTCTATCCATGCCTCTCTCCTAATGTTCAGAGCACTGGGGGAACTTAAGCTAAGCATTATTAATCCCTTTAATGTTTGTGTACCTCTCACATCAAAGCTAGTCAAACTGACTGTAGCTGACTTGTCATTTCTACTTTATTTTGAATTGTCATTAAAAACTGTTTCTTGATTTAAGGGCAAATGTTGAAAGAAAAATATTTTTATAAATAGTTTACAGTAATGACATTTAATAGAGATTATTACGTTTACTACAATCAACAGAATTGATAAAGTCAGAGGATGAAGAAACTCATTTGAGCTGATATAAAAAGCTATTACACATACTGAACATCATGCTGAAAATGTATAAACAAATTAAAACTATTTGTTTTACCATGACTGAATTTGTACATTATGATACAAACTTGGTACGTAAAGTAATGTAATACAGAAGGCGAGGATACTACAAGAAGCAAACATGTCACCATAAATACAGCAAACTATAGATTAATTTCAAAATTCTGATGCAAACTTCAACCTTCTATGAAATGGGACAATTTCTCAACAATCACCATTCATACAATTTAATAAAATCCTGTCAAAGTTATGTGAATTCTTTGATCAAAAGGGAACGCCCAAACTCAAAATTAGCCAAATCCATATATTGTGTATGGAAGCAATATACAAGTACAAAACAAAATCTGAAAAACGAACTTAAACTAGTGAAGGACAATGCCCTTAGGGCCCACAAGAAAATGCCTGATAAGATGAAAACTTCTTACCAAAATAGATTCAGAAGTCATATGTACATTCCCAATCCAGAGTCACACATAACACTTGAAGCTCCTCACTTTACTCCTAGGTGCAGTGACAAACAACATAATTGAAGTCCCTCTCCCATGTTCATTTCCAATCACAGCAGAACCTGCAGACAAAGGGTCAGGGTAAAAGAAAGCATATGCGGTAAAGATAAAAGGGAAAATGAGGGAGGTTATGAAAACTATTCACATTAATGCTAGCAGCCCTTAAAAATATCTTTGGAAGGAATTCTCAGGCAAGTAGACTCTAATTTAAAATAAATAAATTGGAAAGTAACTGTGACGAAGGACTGACATTACAGAAAAGACAACAAACCTTGTCACACCGACAGATATAGATCCAGCTCTTGGGATGAGATATTGATGTGTAATGCTCTGGATTACTCTTGTCCTGGCTGACAGCTGGACTCCCAATCTTGTCTGTACCGTGAAAGGGTGTGTAATCAAAAGCATGTATGAGTACTTGCACAATAAATCAGCAACTTAACAATAGCTTATCCAACTGAAAAAAGAACTCACATTGATGTTCTTGTCGACATTGACATCCACATCCACACCAAGGCAACAAGACAATTGTCTTCGATCGATCTTTGAAACAATTTCTCTTTTGTTCACAATCTGCTGAACAATTAGTCTGCAATAAGAAAAGAAAGCAACAGAAATTTAACTAAACATAAGAGTAGCAATAAGTATTATACATGCCTCATTAGAAATCAAAATAATACCAACTTTGCATTCTCAAAGTGATAGACTTGAGCACTCTCTAAACCACAGATTCCGTTTCACAACT
>NW_026267343.1:392268-393861 GCF_000697945.3 Frankliniella occidentalis | reverse complement strand
CCAGGGGCTCTCAGCCACAACTCTCCCATGGCGCGCCCCGCCACAGCCACACGCACAGGGCCCACGTAGTGGCCCTCTCGTGAGAGGTGAGCAGACAGGCGGGCTGGTATCGCCTGGGTCCGGAGGCACCCTGCACGAGGCTACTTAATTCGAAATAGCGCGCGGGACCCGCCCGCGCACTTGTGAATTTAAGTGTTATTTAACTTTTGGGTACCGTTGAGTGTTATCTTTACACTCCCGCAAGTACAATGTTTTGATTGATACACGCAGTAGAACAGTGCGTGCAAAATTGTAGAAGATATCAATATCTAAAATCTCGAGGTGGAGGCCGAGAGGTTATGGCGGCCTAGCCTCGCACATGGTGTTTTCTGCCGTGACGGAGCCCAGGCGATACTCAAGCGCTCTGATTGGCTGCCGCTCGGCCTGTCTGCTCACCTCTCACGAGAGGGCCTCTAGGCCCACGGGAAGATGTGTGCCCGCCGGGATTGCCTACCCGCCAGGGGCTCTCAGCCACAACTCTCCCATGGCGCGCCCCGCCACAGCCACACGCACAGGGCCCACGGGAAGATGTGTGCCCGCCGGGATTGCCTACCCGCCAGGGGCTCTCAGCCACAACTCTCCCGCCGGGATTGCCTACCCACCAGGGGCTCTCAGCCACAACTCTCCCATGGAGCCCTCCGCCACAGCCACACGCACAGCGACGGTCGGGGCGCGGGGCCCACGGGGCCACAACACGGATGGGCCCCACAGTGGTCTGAATACGCCCGTTTTCGAGGAAAAACCCCCTAAACTGAATATGTGTGAGTGGGGTCCGCGACTGCCCATTTCAGCTCGTATATGCCTATAGTATTTAGCCCCGAAACGGTTTTTCGATACTCCAAGCCGTTTAGGCTCCACAGGCCCTCAAAGACACAACTTTTTCTAAGCTCTACGTTAGCGCTTTCGGCGACCCAATACTTCCCCGTGTAGTGCGGAAGAGTGATATTTGGACGTTATTTCGCTGTGCACCTAGGACTGAAATAACGGCGGATTATCGGCTAAGTAACCGCCTGAAAACTACCAAAACAACAACGAAATAACGACGAAGAAACGCTGCAATATTTCGTAGTTATTTGGCTATTATTTCGCTACTATTTCGTATCATTTGGTGCCGTTTTTAGACACGAAATATCGGCGAAATAACGACGAAAGCACGTGGTCACAAATGAAAAGATAGGGTCGGCGTGGGGAATCGAACGCTCAACTTGGGAGTTCGGAGTTGGGTGACGTAACCACTGGGCCAGAGCGGATACTTGTGAGGAGAGCGTCGTAGTCGCCAACAAGATGTCCCGACAATCGAGTTTGAAGTTTCTCATAAGCGGTTCATAAAGGAGGGGAGTGAAACTTCGCGAAAAGGACGTCCGAACGCCAGTAAAATACGTGTCGTTGGCGTTCGGGTACACTTGGTACATAGACTGAACTCTAAAAGGAGATAGAATGAGCTTTTTCCTCTCTGTGCACACCCAGAAAACGATATTCTTGATTTTAGAGTAACATACTAATGTTTAGTATGTTGACAGTGTATAATACGAACCAAGTATGTCATTCTAATCT
>NW_026267343.1:391140-392218 GCF_000697945.3 Frankliniella occidentalis | reverse complement strand
GCGCGCCCAGCCCGGTCGGGGCCCTGGTCGTGTTGCACTGCACCCCCAGCGTGCCCTCCTCGTCCTCCTGCTCGGCCGCACCGCCGGCCGCGCGCACCCAGCCCGGTCGCGGCCCGGTTCCCCACCAGACCCAAGGAGGTAGTGCTAGTGCTCAGCTCCTCACAGGCAAGGCATTACCAATCATTTGTTCATAGGGCATCTCACAAAGTAAGATTTTGTGAGAAACTTCTTTCAAAGTTAAGTTTCTTAAGTGTGCTCATCTTATTTGAATACTTTCATGCAACAAGAGAAAGAGTCCTTACATCAAGTTTCTTGACCTAGCAACTAATGCAGATGAACACTGAACAAATTCTGCATGAGGAAAATAGTGCCATTACTACTTAAATAGTTCTCATAAGCTATGTATTAAATTTTATCAAAGTTGTAGTGTTTCAACGTTTTAGTTTTTAAATCCCAAAATCTGTAAGATACAAAGAATACCAAGTGTTGTGGGATCTTGGGGTGTATGAGACCACTTCCAAGAAATTAGTTCACTTAAATGCATGGATGAATTGTTTTCACTGAGCGAAAGATGAATTTAGTTTACATGGAAATTGAAATGTTTGGTGCAAAACAAACAAATAATGAGTTCATACTAGCAAGGGTTGGCTTTGGACTGTTTTACTTGTATCGCATGAAACAATATATTTTAAGTTAATGTGACCCAGGAACTTCACTAACCCAGATAAGTATATTTCTGAAATTGTTGACAAAATTTGTGGCAATGTAGCAAGTGAAATTCACAACTCAATGGTTTGAAGGCACGTATTTATTTTAACAAGAAAACATGTCCAACATCAGTAAACATATAAAAATCCTCTAATGACAATTGATAGAGAACAATAGAAATTAGTAACAATTAGTAGATTACAGCATTTCTTTTAGAAAAAATTCTCAAGTTCTGCAGAGCTATGTATACGTGTTATGCCTACATGAAAATTCAACCTCAGTATTTCAGGCCCTTGAAAAGAAAAACAGTGACCCAGAAACCAGTACAGTGGTTAATTGAATTGAATGGCTTACTGACAGGGATACATTC
>NW_026267343.1:388880-391090 GCF_000697945.3 Frankliniella occidentalis | reverse complement strand
TCCTGGTATGGCTACCAGACCGTACCACTTCGAAGTTCGAAGGCTGTGCGCTACGATTTCACGTAATTTCGCGTAATTTATAAATCATCATGTGGTCAGGCGTACATCTACCTAGTCAATATCTAAGCGCATACACCACACCCGATCTCGCAGTGCGAGAAAGCACCTAGCCGCCCTTGCCCTTCTCAGGTCGATTCGATGGGCATGCTCGTCGTCGCTGAGACTCAGCCCGTCACATAGGCAACCCGTCGCCTGATACGAACAACCGCCCTCCAGCCGCAGCCGCTTGGCTGCCAGGCCACGCCAGCAGCGTAACCTAGCGGCCACCCCCACCTGCCCGCCCGCGCTGGCTGATGGGCGGAGTATCGCCGACGGCATGGATGAGAAATCCTACGACCCGCAACACTGGTAAAACAAAGGCGTTAAACAACACCTTTAAAAGGCGCTATTAAAGTTTGCCGCCTTAGGAAAGGCACTAAGGTTTAACGCCTCAGGAAAGGCGCTAAATTATTGGTGGAGTTCAGAGGTTAGCGCCTTTGATAATTCTCGCTCTATATAATTTATTATTTTAAAAATTGAATCCGTATTTATGTTTACATTGTCAGGATTTGACAATACGATGTCCCAAATCATGTTAATTACTTGTCAACAAATGTGTTTTGAAAGCCATGACTAATAACTTTCAGTCTAATAAATATCGGATCACTTCTACATGGCAAACCAAAATCAAAACATTTTCCGTCGTAAATTAATAACTCACATATCTTTGTAGATCATGATGGCTGTGGTGGCTTGCAGTCATTGTATAATTACATTTTGGTAAAGAGGCATGTAACACTCTGATGTCCAACCAAAATTTAAGGTAAATGTAGAAAATTTGCCTACTTGGCTGCTGGGGTGGATGGACTACCACTGCTGGTCTAAGCGTATAGGTTAAGTGCCTCAGCTATTTGACAATGAAGTATGAAATCCACGCACTGACACGCTTTGACTTGCACCTTTACTCAGTTCTCTAGTTCTCTTACACTTTCCACCGTCCTCCCGACCGTCGTCGTCTCGTCGTTCTACCCCAAACCTCCTCAAACATGTCAAGGGAAAGGGAAAGTCTAAGGCCCGCACCCGCACCTCCGGGCGGGGTGCTGCGGTACAACGACACACAACGACCAACGACGACCCGTCCTGGAACCGTGGAATCGAGTGGAAATAACGCTGAAGGTGTCGGTAAAGATGCTCCTGCCTGCTTGGCCACCGTCATGTTAGTCCTGGAGTTGGCAGGAAACGCCGCACGGAACAACAAGAAGACGAGGATCATCCCCCGTCACTTGCAGTTGTCACATTTAACTAATTTACCACTGAAGTCTCAATTGGATTTTGATTTATCGCCTCCTATTTATTTTTTTGGAGAGTTACTCTGTTGTGATGAGAAACTTATCTGTCACATTTACCACTTAAGTTACAATTAGTTTCTCATCAAACAGCAAACAAAATCGCTTACGATAAAAGGCGATGAACTCTGAGTCTGAGTGTGTTTAGTGTTTACCCGCGACTGTTTTCTTTATTCTAGTATGCAACGTTTTCTTATATCCAAAAAAAATGATCTTTTGAAGTGATTTTGCATATGTTAACTATCCAAAGCATACTCAAGTGTTCTTGCGATGTAAGAGAATTGAGTAAACGTGAAAGTCGAAGCGTGTCAGTGCGTGGATTTCATACTTCGTTGTCAAATAGCTGAGGCACTTAACCTATAGGCTTAGACCAGCAGTAGTAGTCCATTCTCCACCCCAGCAGCCAAGTTGGCAAATTTTCCACCCTCACCTTAAATTTTGGTTGGACATCAGAGTTTTACATGCCTCTTTACCAAAATGTCATTATACAATGACTGCAAGCCACCACAGCCATCATGATCTTAAAAAGTAAGTGAGTTATTAATTTACGACGGAAAATGTTTTGATTTTGGTTTGCCATGTAGAAGTGATCCGATATTTATGAGACTGAAAGTTATTAGTAATGGCTTTCAAAACACATTTGTTGACAAGTCATTAACATGATTTGGGACATCGTATTGTCAAATCCTGACAATATAAACATAAATACGGATTCAATTTTTAAAATAATAAATTATATGGAGCGAGAATTATCAAAGGCGCTAACCTCTGAACTCCACCAATAATTTAGCGCCTTTCCTGAGGCGTTAAGGTTTAGCACCCCAG
>NW_026267343.1:388375-388830 GCF_000697945.3 Frankliniella occidentalis | reverse complement strand
ATTTCTTTTAGAAAAAATTCTCAAGTTCTGCAGAGCTATGTATACGTGTTATGCCTACATGAAAATTCAACCTCAGTATTTCAGGCCCTTGAAAAAGAAAAACAGTGACCCAGAAACCAGTACAGTGGTTAATTGAATTGAATGGCTTACTGACAGGGATACATTCGACACATAAACCCAGTAATAATAACACGAATACAGTCACATCCAGCGTACATCAAAATTAAACAAAAGCAGACAATATGATCATCTTCGCAATCCTACTTGAACAGGGAGAAGTAACATCACAATCCCAACCAGGTACATATGTTTTTGTAACCTACAGTACGATTTTGACAGGGTTCAAACTGACAGCTCAAAGCAGCAGAACAGCGTTTCCCATTGTGGAAAATGAAATCAAATAATGATGACATGAATTCAATATTCTATTTCAAAATATTCTGTGGCTAATAGAT
>NW_026267343.1:383063-386986 GCF_000697945.3 Frankliniella occidentalis | reverse complement strand
CCCCCCTCTCTCTCTCTCTCTCTCTCTCTCTCTCTCTCTCTCTCTCTAACTCTCTCTCTCTCTCTTTATCTCTCTCTCGCACACACGCACAGCTACTTGTGGCTCCGTGTGAGTAGGCAACCCGCCCGCACGCGTGCATGCGGTACAGTATAACTACGAGAGTGCGCCGCGTGAGTCAGCCATCTCATACATCAGTGTGCACGCCGGTTCTGGTCGTGTCTTTCGAGTGGGGATGGCGCCTCGTTGGGCTCCTCAGCTATCGGCGGTTCCTTTGTTGGCGGTTGCGATGGTTGCAGCAGCCGCGGGGCCGTATCCTTCCAGAGCTGCCTGCACACGCACACAATGCAGTGGGAGCCATACTACACGCCCGAGCAGTGCTTGAAGCGCATTGAGGTAAACCCTATGCCATCTACGTTGTTGGTGGCTTGTCTCTACCATTTGGCTCCTGGCCCCCTACCTTCGGACCCCTCTTTCGAAGGAATGGCGCGGTCAGCTGCAAATGGAGAAGAGGAGTATAGTGCAGCGCCTGGTGCTCCTTGACTGTATAGTCCATTACATGCAGGGAACCGACAGTAGGTAACACCACAAACACGCTTTCTAGTTACACTTCTTTTGCTTTCCCGTCTTGTTGACTCATATGCCTTGCTGCACCCTCGGGTGGTGTGGGGTCTGTTTTGAGGCTGGTTGTCTTCTTACGTGTCACCCATTTCCTCTCTCTTGCTGCACCACCGCTTCCTCGCACCATGCATGCACTGCTTCGCTCGCTAATCACAGATGATTGGCGCGACAGGAAGGGGGGGGGGACTGTAAGGTCACCTGACCTTGCCCGCCCTCTTATTCCTGATTTTCCCCGCGCTATGCATTGCCATGGACGAACTGGAAGTGCGGGCATATATGGCCTTGACCGTCTCCCTGTGCGATTTACAGAGCCGCCTACCCACCCCGAGGACCCCTTGAAGCCACCGCCTGGGCGCACTGCAGCTAGCAGTGGTGCCTCTGGTGCCTTCGGACCCGGACCCTCCCATGCACCGGTAACCAGAGCCTCTGCGTCCACCGTGCGTGTTCCGCGCGTCGCCCTGCTGCGTGCAGCGGGAGGTGCCGGCGGCGCTGTGCGCGGCGCCAGTGCCGCTGCTTCTCCTGGTCGCGGAGCTGGTGCCCCACCGCCGCGTCGCACCACCGGGACCAGTGGACGCAGGCGCGACCAGTCATGATACACCGAAAATAGCAGTGAACATGTAATTAATTTCCTTTCACCACCTGCACCCACGTGCAGAAGGGCGAGCTCTCCGTGCGAGCGCAGATCTCCATTCGCTCTGATTACCTGTTCAGCTTACCACTTCAGCTTACCTCATTAAGGCCTTGCGAATGTGTTGGCTACCGGGTCGGGTTTTCTCTCTCACACACTGACCTCGCTTGCATCCAAACCAGGCTGTCGAGAATAAACGCTTTGAAAGTGGATGAGACGGTACCACCCCGAATTGAAGCGATGCGAAGCCGCCTTCGCTTCCCCCCCCCCTAATTTCTGGATCCGCTTTGGCGCGGGTAGGCCATCCCGACGAGCGGCCATGCCATGCGGGTCGGCCTACCCCTCGCTCGCACTGTACACACACACACACACACACGTCACTGCGAGTCTGATGCGCAGACTCTTGCCGTGCTTTACCTGTATCCTCAGGGGCAGATCAGCCCTCGGAGTCCAGGAAAGTCCCGTTGGCAATCCTTACGACGCCCCCTGTTCCACCACAGCTCTAACTTCCAAATCGGGCATGGTAAATCGGTCGCCTCGTGATAGGCCCGCGGACGATAACTCGCCTTGTTTCTGTTTTGCTCACCGTTCTATACGGGGTTATAACGACACTTATTTTTGCACCAAGGGCGCCGGGCATAAAATCCGTACCCTTGGTTTGTGTGTGGTTCTGACTTATCACAAGCAATCATGAACTGTATTGATCCCCCCCCCCTATTGTTCTTCTCCTCGGAATGCGCTCACAGGCTTGACTTACCTGCGCAGCGCTTCAGGTTCATCGGTCGGTTGGCGGTCACTCTTCTCTGACAACTTTCGGTGTAGCTGCGGGATAACATCATTGCTTTGCATAGGCAGTTCAGGACTAAGGATCAAGGGTCATAAGAAAAGGCAAAGCAGTAGTATTTTGTACAAGGCTGTAAACTACTTTTTTATTGCAAAACAAGCGTGGGAGGTGCAGAGGCACTTCAGCTTCGGTGCAGTGATCCTAGGGGCGAGCAGATTCTGCTGGTCAAGTGAATCACGGAAAGCGGTGCAAGCGAAGCGGGGAGAGTGCACACGCCCCCGCCCCCCTCCACAGCATCACCACAGGGACATGCAACAAAAGAGTACAAGGAAAAGTTAGCAACAGTAGACAGTCAACGGGAAGCACTTGTTGGTGACGGTGAGGTGGACGGACGGCGGGTGTGAGGCTCGCACGCACAGCCCCTTCAGAGCAGCCGATAGGCAACCAAACCTGCCCGGTGAGGGCGGTTGCCTAGCTGCAAGGCGCTCCTTGCGACCACTGTACCCGATGCACTATAGTGCGATATCGCCGCGTGACGCACTCGCGCAATGTACCGAGAGTACAACACACGCACACAACGTCGCACTCGCGATTTGTTGTCGGAAAATGTGGCACAATGCAGTACACCAGAGAACCATAGGACGCTTCAGGGTGAGTGTGTCCCATCTGGGTCCGTGCCGGAGATCCTCCAGGCCTCTGTCCGGGGAGAGTCTGTCATGTACGACGGGTTCCCCGCTAGAAAAAAAACAACACTTTGTACGTGAGAAAAATACTCGTGGGGCGAGGGAGCTCTTGTGACGCTCGGTGTGGTGAACGGTGAACGGTGAGGTACATTGCCCTTTGCCCAAGTGGGCCGCACATTTGCTTTTTCAGTTAAAAATGGCTGAGGATGTCAGGGTCGCGGTGGTACTCTACTTATAGAAGTGTGTGACATGCGTGCCAAAATATCACCTACCTACGAGCGTGTTGCCACACATGACAGAGGCCGCTCGAGCAACACGCAACGTCAAGTGTGTGAACAAGTAACACAATATGAGGTAGCACGCGGGCGCGGGCACACCAGCAATACACAATTCTTCAACAACTTAAATGGGAGAGGCCGCACGAGTTACACAAAGTCACGGATGTGTTGAACTGCACACACACACACACACACACACACACACACACACACACACACACACACACACACACACACACAGATGGCCGTGTGAATAACATCCACAGTCATGTGTAAAGAAGTAACACACGAGCAAGTGCGTGGATCAAGCGCTGTCTTGAAACACACAAGGCGAGACGAACATACGAGTCATGTGTGAAACAGCAACACATGAGCACAGAGCTCACAAGCGCGCTCGGAAGCGATAACACACATACCCGGTGGCTGGTTAACCCCGCGCACTTCTACAATCATAGGCTACTGTACCAGGTGCCTGATTCACGCCGCGCACTTTCGTAGGTACACTGTACCGCATGCACGGGTGCGGGCAGGTTTGCCTATCCACGCTGCCCACGGCTCCTTACGGCCCCGTACGAGTAGGCAACCCGCCCGCAGGCGTGCATGCGGAACAGTATAACTACGATAGTGCACGGGCGCTGTCGAGCTTGTCTATAATCACACTTGTTCAGGGTGCCTTACGGAGCCATTAGCAACCGTTGCAGCGAGCGAGCACAGGCAAACCCGCCTGCACCCGTGCATGCAGTACAGTATAACCACAAAGGTGCGCGGCGTGCGTCAGCCACCTCGTACAGACTATTTCTCTCCCGTCACACTCCTCCTACACCCCCCCTCTCTCCCCCTGCCCCCTTTCTTTCTTTATTTCTTTCTCTCCCTCTCTCTCCCTCCATCGCTCCCTCCCTCCCTCCATCGCTCCCTCCCTCCCTCCATCGCGA
>NW_026267343.1:382056-383013 GCF_000697945.3 Frankliniella occidentalis | reverse complement strand
AGTTGTATTTGTGCATGGAATATTCTAGAGGGTTTTCTAGAAGCCTATTGTCTGAAAGTACATCTCCTCACACCTCCACCTTCAATCGTTTGCCACCAGTACTTCTAAAATGGGATCCTCAAGGTCACTGGAAGAATGTCACTGTCTTACACACCTACGCCCCTCAAGAGAAAGTGAAGGATTGATTGGGCAATGTTCGGATGGCTTTTGTATGGGTGTTACATTACTGACAAGCCGGAGGGACTTGTCAAGAAAATCTTCACTTTCATTTTCCATCAAGCAAATGGGAATGGTCTCACCTCAAGCAGAAGGAATTGGTTCTAAAGTATGGTTTTGGGGGTGGTACTGTGGTGTGTTCCGTGTTACTTTTGTGCACAATTTATTGTGGAGGGATTCAGGAAGTCAATCTTCAAGAACTGTGCTGCCCCCGCAGGGCAAATTCAATCAAGATGTTATTTCCAACAAAGGTGTGAAACGGAAGCTGTGATTTACAGAGTGCTGAAGTCTATCACTTTGAGAATACAAAGTTGGTATTATTTTGATTTCTAATGAGGCATGTAAATACTCATTGCTACTCCTATGTGTAATTAAATTTTTATCCCTTTCTTTTATTTTTGCAGGCTAATTGTTCAGATTGTGAACAAAAGAGAACTTGTTTTAAAGATCAATTAATACGATTGGCTTGTTGCCTTGGTGTGGATGTGGATGTCAATGTCGACAAGAACATCAATGTGAGTTCTTTTTTCAGATGAATAAGCTATTGTTGAGTTTGTTGATTTATTGTGCAAATACTCATCCATGCTTTTGATTACACACCCTTTTACAGAACAGGAGTCCGGCAGTCACCCACAACAAGAATAATCCAGAGCATTACACATCAATATTCCATCCCAAGAGCTGGATCTATATCTGTCGGTGTGACAAGGTTTGTTGTCTTTTCTGTAATGTCAGTCCTTC
>NW_026267343.1:380639-382006 GCF_000697945.3 Frankliniella occidentalis | reverse complement strand
TAAGTGTATGATGTTTTGACCGTAGTATGAGGCTCAAACAGCAATACGTTTGCGTACCACCAAGCGACTATGGTAAACCACTACGCATCATTTTGAGGTGACAGTTTGGTCTTTTTGTGACAATCACTTTCCGGTATTCTTATTTACAAGTAAATTTAAGGAAAATTACATGGAAAATACCGTAAAATTACAAGTTTGTGGTAAATTTACAGACTTTCGGTAAATTTACCAGACATTCGAAGGTAAAAGTACACTTTTTTTGTATTTTTACTATACTGTTCCTGTAAAATTACCAAAATGGCAATTTTACATAAAATGTGCAGGAAAATTACCATAGTCTGTAAAATTGCCCCACCACTTCTGTAATAAATTTACCAAAACTTCTGTAAAATCACTAATATTTTTAACAGTGTAGGGACAACCGCGAAAACTCAGCGTCAAGTAGGTCACACGCAGCAACGGTAGACTGAGGAAGCATGCGCTGTAACCTAATTGACTTATTTCCCACGCGAAGAATGGCTGTTCCCGAATCATAATCAATTGTTGCCCGATATTTTTGTAAGAAATCATCACCAAGAATGAAATCAACAGACAAGGGGCAAACCAAAACAGGGTGGTCAACAATAAAACCGTCACCAAAATCCAAAGAAGGGTTATACCAGGTACCAGGTGGCTGATTCACGCCGTGCACTTTCGTAGTTATACTGTACCGCATGCACGCGTGCGGGCGGGTTTGCCTATCCTCGCTGCCCACGGCTCCTTATGGCCCCGTGCGAGTAGGCAACCCGCCCGCACGCGTGCATGCGGTACAGTATACTACAAAAGTGCACGGCGTGAATCAGCCACCTGGTACACTCCACGACATTTCATATCACTCTTATTAGCAACTCTGATGACAACATTAGCAGGCCGTAAACTTTTAAAATTTGTACAAAATCTTTCATCCAAAATTGTCCGTGAAGCACATGTGTCTAAGTAGCCACGCAACTGCAATCCATCAACACTTACACTAACAGGGAAAAGTTTGTAAACAGTGTCTTCTGCCTGCAGCGAACCGACCTTGACAATGAAAGGGGCGGGGGGAGGGGAAGGGGTTGACTCGGGGGCCAGGTCACCGTCAGTCAGGCACACTGTGCCGCACTCCGCCTGCACTGAGGAGGGAGGGGGAAGGGGAGGGGAGCTGTGCCGCTCCGGGGCCTTAGAGTCCTATAGGGGAGAGAAACGCCATGGGTGTCTTGCTCATCTGCCAGTAGAATTTTTCATGGCGGCCATCTTGGGGAGTCTGCGGGGCGCGCGGGGTTTGACTGTACGCACGACAGAGTGACGTTGGCAGTTACTTCTATTTTATTGCCAACAACAAAGCGATT
>NW_026267343.1:377678-380589 GCF_000697945.3 Frankliniella occidentalis | reverse complement strand
AGTTCGGAGTTGGGTGACGTAACCACTGGGCCAGAGCGGATACTTGTGAGGAGAGCGTCGTAGTCGCCAACAAGATGTCCCGACAATCGAGTTTGAAGTTTCTCATAAGCGGTTCATAAAGGAGGGGAGTGAAACTTCGCGAAAAGGACGTCCGAACGCCAGTAAAATACGTGTCGTTGGCGTTCGGGTACACTTGGTACATAGACTGAACTCTAAAAGGAGATAGAATGAGCTTTTTCCTCTCTGTGCACACCCAGAAAACGATATTCTTGATTTTAGAGTAACATACTAATGTTTAGTATGTTGACAGTGTATAATACGAACCAAGTATGTCATTCTAATCTTCAGTATGTAAATACCCTAATCGTAGATAAAAGTATGTAACATACTAAAGTATAGTATGTTTGATTAGTATGTTGACATGCTAATCTTTAGTGTGTTAGTACCCTAATCTAAGAAAAAAAGAATACCGACTCGGCCAGGGTCAGCGGATAATTAGGCGTTTAGTACCGTGGATTTTAAACGGGAAAACGATTATTAATTGGATCCCATGTATGTTCTTTACCGAAGTAAAGCGAAATGGATCAGCGACCCACTTGGTACAAAAATGATGCAGCGCGTAGAACACACCACAAACAAAGGTGGTAAACGTTGCCGCACCCAACTAAGGAGAGTTGGCGGGGACCCTGCGCGCGTTGATACTAAACCAATTATTTCTGGCGCATCGTTGACTTTTTCAACAAAAATTTGCATGTTCCCTAAAGGCTATTGTCTTATAGAGCATACAACGTAAAATAACATTTTAGTTTCGCGTCAAAATTTTAGTTTAATGCAAAAAATGCTGTTTGCAAGAGACGCTCTGACCGTGACGCCATCTAGCGGCAGTTCCTAGCGGCCCACAAGCCCATAATGATTTCTAAACGAAAACAAAAAATGTCACAACATTTCATATTTTTCAGTCTGCATCCAAGGTTACAACATTTTGTTTCAAAATTGATCGGAATTGGTACTAGAACTTGGACAATTCTATAAAGTGCGGTCATCCAGAGCCGAGCGCAGGGTCGTTCCCCGATTTGGTTCGGGATTTAACATACTAAGGATTAGTATGTTAGGTAAGATTGTTGCATTAGTAAGTTAATACACTAAACATTAGTATGTGAGTTAAGAGTTTTGGAATAGTATGTTCATCCTCTAAACATTAGTATGTTCTTTAGAGTTTCCAATTAGAGTATCGTATTAGTATGTTAACATAATAAAAGCTAGAATGTCGTTTTCTGGGTGCACTAACACACCACGATTGTCGGGACGGCGTGTTGGCGACTTCGACCCGTTTCCACAAGTATCCGCTCTGGCCCAGTGGTTACGTCACCCAACTCCGAACTTCCAAGTTGAGCGTTCGATTCCCCACGCCGACCCTATCTTTTCATTTGTGACCACGTGCTTTCGTCGTTATTTCGCCGATATTTCGTGTCTAAAAACGGCACCAAATGATACGAAATAGTAGCGAAATAATAGCCAAATAACTACGAAATATTTCAGCGTTTCTTCGTCGTTATTTCGTTGTTGTTTTGGTAGTTTTCAGGCGGGTACTTAGCCGATAATTCGCCGTTATTTCAGTCCTAGGTGCACAGCGAAATAACGTCCAAATATCACTCTTCCGCACTACACGGGTCGTCGGACGGCTATCTGAAACATAGAGAAATGATCTGAAATAGCGATGCCCCCGGTAAGAGCGCCGATTATCCTAGTTTCTTAGTACGTTGAAGAAACAGTAACGACTACTTGCGCGTTGGTGTGCCGTCTCCTGTGCCAACCAGGGGGCCCCGACTTTTAGCATTTTGTGGGCAAAAGCTTAAACTTACATTTTTTGAGATTTAAATCGCTCCGACCAATATCCGAACGTGTTCGGGGTTTCTGAACGTTCATTGGCATGTACTCTAACAGGGGAGACCGGCAAAAGTTGCGGGAAGTTGCGGGAAGGCCTTCATTAAGTCCACAATCTGTGCAAATACAGCGGAAAACGGCGTCTCCGGCGAGGGTTTCTGACGAGGGCTTCTCAAGCTCCCGTATGACACGTCGAGGAACAACGGATAGGGTACTTATTTTATAGTGCTGAGCAGATATAAGAAGAACAAAAACGGATACAGAGCAAGATGGTGAGGGCAGGCGAGCGGAGGAGCGGCGGGAGGGCGGGGAGGCTCCCCTCCCACCCGCGGCTCCTCCGCGGACTCTACGAGCACCCCGTCACCCGTCTTCTCGTCGCCCTGAACACAAAGTCGGCTGCTGTAGATTTTTCCGAATAAAATTTTGAAGTATAGATTAAATGGAGTGGATTTTTTAACACTTTGACTCTTTGCCAAAGTTCTGTAAAACATTGAAAAACGATGGAAAACGCCAAATTTTGACTAAAATTGAGTTTAACTCCTTGAAATAGTTAGTTTACGCCAAAATACATCGAAATAAAGTTAGTTTATTTTTTTATTCTGAATCAGACACTGGCATCAGATTTTTGGATTTTAGATAAATTAAGCGAAATTCGACACCTTACTTAGCTGAAAGTCGACTTTTTCTGAAAATGACCAATCCATCAGAAAGACCTTTTTTTGAAACCTCTTAGTCCGAAGGAACACCTAGGTCCGATATAAAATGTAGCCGTAAGGAGTTTTTCGTCGAAAAAGGGGGTATTCAGACCACTGTGGGCCCGCCGGAATGGCCCTCCCACCATCCTACATATTTTGTATTCTCCATCGGTATTGAGGTGTGGGTGAAGTTTAGTTTCCTTTAAAATGATTTTGTGCATTGTTTGGTTCAAACTTCCATTTGTAAATTAGGTAATTCTTTCGGGTTTGTGAAACCCTACTAAAACTTGGCTGGGATTCGACCATATTCCGATCGGGTCCATACCCGGGGG
>NW_026267343.1:374502-377628 GCF_000697945.3 Frankliniella occidentalis | reverse complement strand
CTTGATCAGGGAAAAGTAACATCACAATCACAACGAGGTACATGTTTTTGTAACCTAAAGTACGATTTTGACAGGGTTCAAACTGACAGCTCAAAGCAGCAGAACAGCGTTTCCCATTGTGGAAAATGAAATCAAATAATGATGACATGAATTCAATATTCTATTTCAAAATATTCTGTTGCTCATAGATCAAGTGATAGACAAAGCAACCAAAGCAATATTACCGCCCAATATGAGACCCAGAATTAATGGTTGATTTCAGAATATACTAAACATTGTACTGTACCATACTGTCCAACAAAGCTCAGCTTCCAGTCCAAAAAGTTTATGAAACAGGTTGCTGCCAAATTAACAGACACAACAAGCTTGGCGTGTGTGGAGCAACAAGGATCCACTGCAGCCTTCGGCTTCGCCACTCCAGGCGCGCCCACTCGCTCGAGGATCTGCAACTCCACGTGGGTCCCGCAGCCCCCGCCGCCAGGCCCCAGCTCGCGGCCAGGGCCTCCGCTGGCTAATGGTGTGGGTGCTCCCGCGGCCCACGTTGCAGTCGCTGCTCCAGGCGCACGCGCACTCGCTGGAGGAGCTGCACCTCATGGTGAGCACGGCCGCCCCCGCCGATGTCGAAGTAGTTCAAGTACTGAACAGACCAACCTTGCTGGCAAGAGAGAAGCAGGGCGTGTGCGTTGCAGCGAGGACCCACTGGAGACAGCGGCGGTCAGTGCTCACCCAACAGAGAGGCGCCGGGACCCGTTACGCCGTGCGCCTCAGAACACCGACCGTCACCGGAGCAGCCCGGGCTAACCCGGAGGAGCTCGACGCCCACGAGGCCAGCGCCAGTGCGCCCGACGACAAGCTGCTGGAGAAGCGGGATGCCCTGCAAGCCGCGAAAGGGGTGAGTGTACCTCTGGTGGTGTGCTGCCGAGATCCCGCCTGGACGCTGATGCTGCTGGAGCGAGCGGGGCCGACCGTCGAGGAGCTCGGCATGTCGTTCCCGCTCGAGGAGCACCTGCGGGCGGCGCACGCAATGCCGCAGCTGCGCCGGCTCTTCAGCCCCTCGCCCTGCTGACGGGCGACGCCTGGGAGCTGACGCTGCGCGCCAGGGACACGCTGCTGACGGGGACCGTCAGGAACGACGCCGCCGACGTCGAAGTAGTTCAAATACTTAACAGACCAATCTTGCTGGCAAGAGAGAAGCAGGGCGTGTGCGTTGCAGCGAAGACCCACTGGAGACACCGGCCGCTGGAGCGCGACGCTTCGTCGGTGGCACAGAGCTGACCCTGTAGAGCCCCCCCGGGCCGGCGGTCAGTGCTCACCCAACAGAGAGGCGCCGGGACCCGTTACGCGTGCGCCTCAGAACACCGACCGCTGGCATCGTTGGTTTCTATCATCCAAGGACCGCTGGGTGGCGCCGATTAGATGCCGTCCCGGTGCTCTTCATTGAGAGGCGAGAGGCGAGGTGGGCTCCAGCAATCTGCATTGGAAACTTGGGTGGTGGATGTACTCGTAGCTGCCAGACCTGAAGGGGTAGTAGAAAGTTACAAATCAGTTATGAGAAAAAAAAACAAAAAAACTCAAGATGTAATATCACACAAAGGCCATAACAAAACAATCCAAATTTCTCACAAGAAATTCTTACCAGGTAAGGACATATCACTAACTTCCTAGCAGCAAACAGCTCATTATCTGGGTGGCTTCGAATGAATGCCCCCACCAACCAGCCCTAAATTGTCACAAAATACAACAGTGTCAACTCAAAAAGCACACGAAACAGTGCAAGCATGAATTAAATGTAAATAAATGTAATTAAATGTAAATAAATGAATTCTCACTAGGTGGCAAGAAAATTCCCTGCCCCTCTCCAACACAGCTTATGGGAGGGGCACTTCACACTTGCCAGCAGCGGTCTGTTAAGTATTTGAACCACTGCGACCGCCTTGACCTAAAATTTAAGAAGACAGTACTACAACAGTGTCAGCTCAAAAGCACACGAAACATAAATGATCACAAAGTGTAAGTAAATGTAATTTAATGAATTCTCACCAGGTCTCACACAGAAAAATACCTGCCCCTCTCCGCCACAGCTTTAGGAGAGGAGCACTAGGCAGCCGGGCCAACCTAAAGGTGCAGCTCCTCGAGTGAGTGGGTGTGACTGAAGCACCGGCCCCACCTCCCGGGCCCTGAAATTAATGCACAGATTACTTCAAGATATGCAATGACATTACATCATTAACTTGAATAGCATACGTTCAGATATCAAGATGTTTACAAGGGGGCTCAGACGAAATTTGTTCCCTCCCCCCGAGATCTACATCAAAGCCTCAGGGAGGGAGAAAACCGTCCATTATGAAGCTCCAAAGGTAACATGGAAACAGAGTCGGCCTTTAAGAGCTCAATAAAAAGGTCGGCTGGTTGTGCGTGCGTGTACTGCAACGGAGAGGTAAGACCGCCTGGCAAAAGGTTAGGATGCCGACACGCTACAGTCACCCGTGCCGTGCCCGTGCGATCTCTGTTACCCGAGGGCAATGTGAAAGGGTACTAGACAAGGAAAGACTCATATATTGGATGATTAAATGCTTTTATACAAACAAAAATCACATCTTAAAAAGATGGTTAGGCGTTAAGCGTTTTCAAAAAAAAGGGACCTCTGCTTAGACCGAAAATTTATGGAGGGAAGACGCCAAATCACGAGCAGTTGAACGGTACTCACTTGCGCATTATTCTTCTATTTCTGCAGATGCAATAGTCTTCTGAACGGCCCAGGAGATGGGAATATGGATATTGCATTAGCACGTTGCTTCCGATCTAAGTGTTCCTCCAAGACATTTGGACGAGGACGAGGACGAGGACGAAGAGGACGAGCCGAGCTTGGCTCTTCTTTTTCTTCTTCACTGGCGTTGGCTGCACGAACAGCAACGTCCTCTGCGGCCAGGAGCATTCGACATGCAGAGGAGCAGAGGAGCGAGGCAGAAGACAAGGGAAATCGCTATGCTTTAACATGGTGAATTCCGTTTTCTTGTTCCCTGCATTACGCTGCGAAGCCTAATGTCCAACTTTCCGAAGCGCGGGCGACGGTAAGCGGGTAGCATAATTGGCAATCACAGAATCATAGGCGAGAGGGGAGGGAGG
>NW_026267343.1:370038-374452 GCF_000697945.3 Frankliniella occidentalis | reverse complement strand
AATAAATTGGAAAGTAACTGTGACGAAGGACTGACATTACAGAAAAGACAACAAACCTTGTCACACCGACAGATATAGATCCAGCTCTTGGGATGAGATATTGATGTGTAATGCTCTGGATTACTCTTGTCCTGGCTGACAGCTGGACTCCCAATCTTGTCTGTACCGTGAAAGGGTGTGTAATCAAAAGCATGTATGAGTACTTGCACAATAAATCAGCAACTTAACAATAGCTTATCCAACTGAAAAAAGAACTCACATTGATGTTCTTGTCGACATTGACATCCACATCCACACCAAGGCAACAAGACAATTGTCTTCGATCGATCTTTGAAACAATTTCTCTTTTGTTCACAATCTGCTGAACAATTAGTCTGCAATAAGAAAAGAAAGCAACAGAAATTTAACTAAACATAAGAGTAGCAATAAGTATTATACATGCCTCATTAGAAATCAAAATAATACCAACTTTGCATTCTCAAAGTGATAGACTTGAGCACTCTCTAAACCACAGATTCCGTTTCACAACTTTGTTGGAAATGACATCTTGATTCGATTTGCCCTGTGGGCGCAGCACAGTTCTTGAAGATTGACTTCCTGAATCCCTCCATAATAAATTGTGCACAAAAGTAACACGGAACACACCACAGAACCACCCCCAAAACCATACTTTAGAACCCATTCCTTCTGCTTGAGGTGAGACCATTCCCATTTGCTTGATGGAAAATGAAATGAAGATTTTCTTGACAAGTCCCTCCGGGTTGTCAGTAATGTAACACCCATACAAAAGCCATCCGAACATTGCCCAATCAATCCTTCACTTGAGGGGCGTAGGTGTGTAAGACAGAGACATTCTTCCAGTGACCTTGAGGATCCCATTTTAGAAGTACTGGTGGCAAACGATTGAAGGTGGAGGTGTGAGGAGATGTACTTTCAGACAATAGGCTTCTAGAAAACCCTCTAGAATATTCCATGCACAAATACAACTTCAGCACCATTTACAAGAAACAAAATCAAGATGATACCACCAATACCACCACCCACACTCCCTTCTTGTTTGCTTGAAGTTTTTAACAACCCAAAACACCGATGACAATTATTCTTGAGAAGAGCCGCCTCTGAAAGATGTCTCTGCTGGCAGACGTTTCAAGTCAGAGGTAGGAGAAGATGTACTTCTAGAAGACACGCTATTGAAAATAAATGTGAAACACCCCATGCATAAAGGCAACACTAAACACACAACACCACTTCCAAAACAAAACAAGCAGCCACTCATATCCGATTCATTTTACTTGAAGCGAGTCCCATTCCCTTATCCCCAATAGACGATGGAAGTGAAGAAAATCTTGACGAGTCTCTCTTGATTCCCAGAACCAACGCACAAGTACAGGAGCTTTATAAAAACAATTGTCAATAAGACACAAATTTATTCACAATCACTGCACTACCTTCATGGTATGTTACGAGGATAGAAGTTGTTTATCATTGGGCAAAACTTTCAGCCCTCCGACCCACCATATGCTGACACACTAGTTACACCACGACAAACGGCTAGAGAGTGAAGGAGAGGTGAAACTTGGAGAGTGTGATTGGTGAGTCCTGTAAACAGAGGAAGCATTACAAAACCTGGTAGTGTACGAGCAAGAAGTTGTGCAGGCAAAGCTCCTAATTACCTAGCAACTCACTTTTGTTTGCATCGAGTACATTGAGCATTGGAATGATCTTGTGGTTCTAATGGTTCTAAACCTCATCGAATGGAACCGAATTAACACAATCCGGGGCACATTTCCCACGCTCCACGCGAGTTGCAATACTTGACAGCATCTTCTGGTGAAGAAAAACAGTGAGAAGATTAGAGGTTAGATTTACACTAAATTAAACTGTAGGCTAACCGTCTACAACAAATGAGGTGTGCTTGACGATTAAAACGCAAGTCGGAATGCCGCTTGAATGCAAGAACCAGCTCAACAAATGCACTAAGTTACTCACAATTGCACTTACTTTTCTGTAATAACAAGCTCAGCTAGACGTAAACGTTATTTTCTCTGTTTTACTGCGGGTTGCGGCGATAAACAAGAACAAAATAAATAATAACTGAACACGCAGCATACCAACTTTGAGAATAAAAGTTGCCTTCATTAACTAGAATAATTAAATAAAGAAACCTTAATATTTTTGTTAATAGCAATTTTTTTTATGATAGCAAATTGCCATGTGATCTGCACTATTTTGTAGTTTGAAATTCCTTCGTCTAGCTGAGCTTGTTATTACAGAAAAGTAAGTGCAATAGGGCAGGTGCACTGCCGTTTTGCGAGTCACTAGCTGTGATGGGACCCATAACGTTCTCTTCCATCTGGGGATCAATGTGCGGGAAGCTTGAATTCCGCCACTTAAAACGGCTGATTTGTACTAAAATTCGTAATTTTGATGATCAATTTATCACTCACGTCCAAAAAGAGTAACGAAGAAATATCCTTACCACTCGAGATCAGCTTCTGGCCAGATATTATAAAAGTCTCTAACCTCAACGCGAACTCTTGCTACGGCGGGTGCGCCGGCAATATGGCGGCAGCTCAAACGGGGGGATGAGGCACATACAACGAAAATTGTCTTTTATCGCATGTATGCACAAATTTTGTCAAATATATTAACGTGGTAAATAGAATTAATAGTAAACAATGAATTTCAAACACACGCTAAGCGGAGAATGTCGACAATGATTCAATATCAACCGGGGATCAACTCTAGGCGACATGGCCTCATTCGAATGTTCGCGCTGTTTTGATCCCCAGATGATCGTCGCTTGTCCCGATGTGCACCTGCAGGAGATCTAGAGTTGAGAGGGATAGGAAAGGGTCTCAGCGGGGTTTTACAGGCCGCAATAACGGAACGATTACATGAAAATTGGTTGCTTAGATTTCAATGCCACCGGGATTTACTAGTTCAGAGAAGATGAATGCTGGGGCACTCGCAGCTTAAAGTGCAATTGTCATCGATAAATTTAATGTAAATAACTTTTTAAAACTGTCTATCTGAATCCGTTGCTTTCGACGATGCTCGGCAGTATCCATGGGTGGGGGTAGGCTGGAGGGTGGTGGAGGGGAAGGGTGCGGTAGGGACAACAACCAGACGACGACGACGCAGGCCTGAACGCTTACGAGAGCTACTATTTCCAGTCAAACGGGATGTTTCCGTCTTTATGTAGTAAAAGAAGCCTATATGCCCAAGGAAAAATTAATCGTGGATTCCCTGGATACGAAGATGTCGAATATAGTTCTCTAGTTTTCTTGTAAATCGTTCTGTCGCCGCACTGAAACCCCTGTAGGGGTTATGGTCTCTTTCCTCCCCCACCATCCCCCACCACCCCGCTCATCCGCTCAAGCAAGTTGTTGTTTCTCGTAGAAGGCGTGTGCTCGATTCTTCCAAGCATCGTCGAAAGATCGGCTCCTGTGTCCAGTCCCCTAACAGATGTACGTCTCCTGGCACCTGCCCTATTGTGAGTAACTTAGTGCATTTGTTGAGCTGGTTCTTGCATTCAAGCGGCATTCCGACTTGCGTTTTAATCGTCAAGCACACCTCATTTGTTGTAGACGGTTAGCCTACAGTTTAATTTAGTGTAAATCTAACCTCTAATCTTCTCACTGTTTTTCTTCACCAGAAGATGCTGTCAAGTATTGCAACTCGCGTGGAGCGTGGGAAATGTGCCCCGGATTGTGTTAATTCGGTTCCATTCGATGAGGTTTAGAACCATTAGAACCACAAGATCATTCCAATGCTCAATGTACTCGATGCAAACAAAAGTGAGTTGCTAGGTAATTAGGAGCTTTGCCTGCACAACTTCTTGCTCGTACACTACCAGGTTTTGTAATGCTTCCTCTGTTTACAGGACTCACCAATCACACTCTCCAAGTTTCACCTCTCCTTCACTCTCTAGCCGTTTGTCGTGGTGTAACTAGTGTGTCAGCATATGGTGGGTCGGAGGGCTGAAAGTTTTGCCCAATGATAAACAACTTCTATCCTCGTAACATACCATGAAGGTAGTGCAGTGATTGTGAATAAATTTGTGTCTTATTGACAATTGTTTTTATAAAGCTCCTGTACTTGTGCGTTGGTTCTGGGAATCAAGAGAGACTCGTCAAGATTTTCTTCACTTCCATCGTCTATTGGGGATAAGGGAATGGGACTCGCTTCAAGTAAAATGAATCGGATATGAGTGGCTGCTTGTTTTGTTTTGGAAGTGGTGTTGTGTGTTTAGTGTTGCCTTTATGCATGGGGTGTTTCACATTTATTTTCAATAGCGTGTCTTCTAGAAGTACATCTTCTCCTACCTCTGACTTGAAACGTCTGCCAGCAGAGACATCTTTCAGAGGCGGCTCTTCTCAAGAATAATTGTCATCGGTGTTTTGGGTTGTTA
>NW_026267343.1:364911-368858 GCF_000697945.3 Frankliniella occidentalis | reverse complement strand
CCAGAGCATTACACATCAATATTCCATCCCAAGAGCTGGATCTATATCTGTCGGTGTGACAAGGTTTGTTGTCTTTTCTGTAATGTCAGTCCTTCCTCACAGTTACTTTTTAATTTATTTATTTTAAATTATAGTCTCTTTGTCTGAGAATTCCTTCCAAAGATATTTTTAAGGGCTGCTAGCATTAATGTGAATAGTTTTCATAACCTCCCTCATTTTCCCTTTTATCTTTACCGCATATGCTTTCTTTTACCCTGACACTTTGTCTACAGGTTCTGCTGCGATTGGAAATGTACATGGGAGAGGGACTTCAATTATGTTGTTTGTCACTGCACCTAGGAGTGAAGTGAGGAGTTTACAGTGTTATGTGTGACTCTGGATTGGGAATGCACATGTGACTTCTGAATCTATTTTGGTGAGAAATGTTCATCTTATCATGCATTTTCCTGTGGGCCCTAGAAGGGCAAGGGCATTGTCCTTCACTAGTTTAAGTCCATTTTTAAGATTTTGTTTTGCACTTGTGTATTGTTTCCATACACAATATATGGATTTGTCTAATTTTGAGCCTTGTGTCACAGTGTGGCGTTCTGTGTTGATCAAAGAATTCAAATCACTTTCAGAGGATTTTATTGAACTGTACGAATGGTGATTGTTGAAAACAAATTGTCCCGTTTCATACAAGGTTGAAGTTTGCATCAGAATTTTGAAATTATTCTGTAGTTTGCTGTATTTATTGGTAAATGTTTGCTTCTTGTCTTATCCTGAATTTTTGTATTACATTACTTTGCGTTCCTAGTTTGTGTCATAGTGTACAAATTCGGCCATGGTTACACGAATAGTTTTACTTTGTGTATACATTTTGTGCATGGTTTTAAGTATGTCTAATAGCTTCTTGTATTAACTGAAATTAGTTTCTTCATCCTTCGACTTTATAAATTCTGTTGATTGATTGTAGTACATGTAATAATCTTTATTAAATGTCATTGTTTTAACTATTCATAAAAAGATTTTCCTTTCAAAAACTGCCCTTTAATCAAGCATTAGTTTTTCAAGCAGATTCAAAATAAGCTAGAAGTGACATATGTCAGCTACAATCAGTCTGAGTAGCTTTGATGTCAGAGCAGGTACACAAACTTAAAAGGGATGAATAATGTTTAGCGCAAGTTCCCCCACTGCTCTGAATATTGGGAGAGAGGCATAGATAGAATCAAATATTTGTTCTCATATCAAAATTATCAACGATATTGAAAAGTAATAATGAAACGTTCACTCCTTTTGATAAACTCTATTTTTGAGGCAAGGTGATGTCAATGAAAATGGAAAGTCATATTCATGTGGAAAATGACACAGCTCAGGAGGCTTTCTACATTAAAATCCTTATCAATATTAACATCTACTATTTCAGTCCCATTAGAGTCAGGTAGAGTTAGAGTATCATATTCTCCCATTACAATTGTGTGAATACTTTCCGTGCTTGCACGTTTCTTCTCCAAATGACCCACCTCGAGGTGAACAAGAGGGTGCCGTTAAGGCTTGAGTGTACACTATCAATGACTCACGCCTTGGCACGCGCGGTCCCGTGGTCGTGGTGTCCGCGCTGCTGCCCTGTCTCCGCGCCGCGCACCGAGACCCCTTCCAAAAGCTTCTTATCTGCCCCCCCAATTGAAGGCCCGGCCGAGTCTATAAATAAGCCCTCAGCCTCTGTCTCAGCGCCAGTCACCCACCACCAAGCCAGTCATCAAGTCAACACCTAAGGATTAACAACTTGTCTAGTCGTGTGTTGTGCCACCTGTAACTCTGTGAATCATCAACAATTGGATTAACTTCTTTTGGATTACCTATACAACAAGTAAGAATATAGTTTATGACTCTAAAGAATAGCAGATCTCCTGATTTCCCTATTCATCTTGCACCTCTGACGAGCAATCGAACCTGGATATAGTGGGACTTCTATACAACAACATCTGATACAGAAGTGTTCCCACGGACCTAAATAACAACTTTTAAACACACTAGGTCCTTCTCTAACGGTGCGCGATCTCAGGGACTCGCATGCCGCTAGAGGGCCTGCATGTCAGTGGGCATGCGTGCGACTGTACAGGCATACAAGGCCGTGGCCGAGGTCACACCCCAAACGATCCGATCTTCCAGGGGTCACCTCCGCCTACACGACAGGGCTCGGCCCTCACCAGGCCCTTGCTTGGCGGCGTGCTGCAGGTCAAGCCCGTCTTGCAGGTCGGCGGCGTCGGCAACGACGCCTACCCGCTCCCTCGGTGACCTCCCATGCGCGCTCACGTCACCATGCAGGTGCTCGAGGAGCTGGAGCAGGCCGTGCCCCTCCTGCAGGTTGGCCAGGCGACGTCGGTGACGACGCCTACCCGCTCCATGATAAGCACGACAAACTGCTCCTCACGTTCGGCTTGAGAAGGCACGGCACCAGGCTCAGCACCTGGGGTGTTGGTAGTGCGTCTTGGAGACGCACTCGGTGCCTTCACCCGGAGATCACGCTCTGGGCGCGCTTTGCTAGTGTGCTGCTAGACAAGAACAACTCGACCGACAGGAGTCACTGACCGCCATGGAGACGGCCTCCTCCGTGCTCCTCCTGCAGATTGGCCATGGCCACGTCGGCTATGTCGCCTACCCGCCCCTCGCCGTGTCCTCCCATGCGCGCTTACGTCACGATGCAGCTGTCGAGGAGCTGGAGCGATGGCCACTCCTCACGCCCCGGGCGTGCGGCGCACATTGTCGACGACCAGCCCGTCGTGTCGAGCTGGTGCAGAGGCTACCGACGGAAACGACCGCAGGCGCGGCAGCGGTCTAGCAGGAGCAGCTCCTCTAGCAGTGCCCCGACTCGCGCAGCACGATGGCGGCAGGCAGTGGGCACGCGCACGTCCAGTTCGGTCCTTGAGGTTGACCTCCAGCACTGCGGGCAGCACGTTCTCGGGAAGGTCGAGCCTTGAGCTTCTGCAGCGGGATGAAGAACCCGTCTCCATGACGCGCTGCTTGTTGCCAGCCATGTTGAGCTCCTTGTTAGCTCGCGGAGCTCGGCGAAGGTGGGTGTCGATACGTTGGCTAGGGAATAGACCAGAATGTACGTCCGTTTTCCACTGCTTCATTTCGGCAAATTACGAGAGCTTGGCGCCTGCTAGACTCAGGGTAGGCCACCCCGCCGTACGCGCATGCACTACAGGCAAGATGTTGCCTACATAACAGGCGTTATAAGAGCTTGCAGAGGCTGAACATAGCAGGTTCGTCACGGCGACTGACGGACGTACTTTATGGACGATCCCTAGGTGGTTGCCCAGGTCGGTGTCGTCCTGGAACAGGATTACGACGGCGTCGAAGACCCCGCATCCGCACCCGCATCCCCTACGCCGTCAACTTTGTGTGTCGTCAGAGGCACGCCGGTGACTTAGGAGGCTCGGGATCGGGCCCGCTGAGGCCTGAGGCCGCCGGTGAGTGCCAACTCCCAGGCGTTTTCATTCCCATCAACATGCCCTGCCGTTGAGACAGCGCGGCGCGGCCCAGGGACTCCTCGGGGACGGGCTGGACACTCGCGGAGGTTGTCGCAGGAGATTACTGTTCTTCAGTATTGTAGGAACACATGCCTTCACGCGCACGGAGACGCGAGTGAAGTTGTCGACAAACCAAGACCACGTTGTTGCAGCTGGCTCGCGAGGCAACGCAAAGCCGCGCCGAAGGGTGCAAGCTCGCGGGGTCCGCAACTCGCGCCTCACTAAGAGGCTCGTGTCGAGAGTTTAACTGCGGAGTGCAGCCTGCGCGGCGCCACACGGCCCGTGCCGGGCGGCGTGGGCGTGGGCGTCGGCTCTACCGCGGCCACAACCTGCGGGGGCTTCTCGAGGACTTCCCCGTCGGCGAGGAAGGTGACGGCCTGGCCGCGGTACACACCGCCTTCTCTCGCCTCGTGCCCCGGCCAGCGCGGGTTC